>NC_090649.1:8623283-8650783 GCF_040937935.1 Hyperolius riggenbachi | reverse complement strand
CATATGGTAAGCAAGGTATAAAAACCAACGTACACCTAGCAGAGGATGGTTTCGATCCATCGACCTCTGGGTTATGGGCCCAGCACGCTTCCGCTGCGCCACTCTGCTGCCATACAGTGAATGCTTCATTGTGGGAAAAAGTGGCGTTAAACTTCTTGGAGCAGACTTACTTCCTCACTCCACAAGACACACATACATCCCCATAAAATCATTTAGCAACAACTGCAGGCACAGTCGGTTAGCGCGTTCGGCTGTTAACCGAAAGGTTGGTGGTTCAAGCCCACCCAGGGACGGCCTTTCCTTTTGTGTTCAACAGTTGTCCGAAGAGAACCCCAGATAGCCATGTAGATTCATTTGAGACACATTGGAATCTCATTCACGTTCATGAAAAGGGTGAGCAGCATCAAGTTCATGTCTTAGTGATACAACAGACATCCCTGGCAGTGTCTGTGACCAAATGAAGTTTTCTGTACCCCAGAAGCAGCAGTAAAGTATTAGCCGGGGATCGAACCCAAAGCCTGGCGACGGCTGTCAAGCCAAAGAAAGGCAGTTCAAGCCCACCCAAGGACAGGCTCGCTTTAGTGCCTTGCTAGCTATTTGTTTAGAACATTATAGAGTGTCTGCATTAAGTGTTGACCATTTAGAAAGAACTTTAAGCTGGCGTAGAGTCTGCTGCACCGGAATGGAACCTCTCCAGAGACTGAGCAGGTGCAGGATGTCCTAACTGTTCAGAGATCTTGTCTTGGTCTTGTCTTCCATGGAATTGTAGGGTGCCAAAAGCAAGCTCACATGCGTTGGCCGGGAATCGAACCCGGGTCAACTGCTTGGAAGGCAGCTATGCTCACCACTATACCACCAACGCTACATGCTGAAACTCGCCTAGCATGTACCATTGCAATATACCCAAGAGAAAAATGAGCTTGCTTATTTGCCTACTTTGCTAGATGTAAGCAGTGGGACACATGGTGATACTGCTTACAGACTTCAATTCAAGACTTCAGAAAGATCATGTGCCCCCCTGGATGATGCTGGTGCAACACACACAGCAAAGGACAGCAATTTGAAGTCTGGAAGATTCCAGGGCAAGGGTGGGAAGGATGAAAAGCTAGGTGGCCATGCAACCATTCCTGCTAACCCAAAGCTTACTTGTGCCCTACAACACATTGGCTTAAGACTTGACCAAATCCAATGCTCCAATATGGGGAAGCTTCTCTGTTTGCTGTTTTTTTTTTTTTTTTTTTTTTTTTTAAGTGCGGTGTCACAGTTCACCCATCTCTTCAACTGCAAGAACGGCCCAGGAGTAGTCTTAGCTACCCTAATATGTACGTTACAGCAGGGCCCTTATTACACTTTCTCTTACAGGGCAATGGAAACCGTTTTGCCCATGCGATAAAGCAAGGTGCAAAAATGAATTCATGCCTAGCAGAGGATGGTTTCGATCCATCGACCTCTGGGTTATGGGCCCAGCACGCTTCCGCTGCGCCACTCTGCTTCTGTTTGTATTCAACCTTCAAGTTTAAGAAGGGTACATTAGTTGAAATAGTTACACTACTATCTATGTTACAGCAAGGCCCTAATGACACTTTCTCTTAAGGGGCTATGGCCGACAATTGGCCCATATGGTAAGCAAGGTATAAAAACCAACGTACACCTAGCAGAGGATGGTTTCGATCCATCGACCTCTGGGTTATGGGCCCAGCACGCTTCCGCTGCGCCACTCTGCTGCCATACAGTGAATGCTTCATTGTGGGAAAAAGTGGCGTTAAACTTCTTGGAGCAGACTTACTTCCTCACTCCACAAGACACACATACATCCCCATAAAATCATTTAGCAACAACTGCAGGCACAGTCTCTGTGGCGCAATCGGTTAGCGCGTTCAGCTGTTAACCGAAAGGTTGGTGGTTCAAGCCCACCCAGGGACGGCCTTTCCTTTTGTGTTCAACAGTTGTCCGAAGAGAACCCCAGATAGCCATGTAGATTCATTTGAGACACATTGGAATCTCATTCACGTTCATGAAAAGGGTGAGCAGCATCAAGTTCATGTCTTAGTGATACAACAGACATCCCTGGCAGTGTCTGTGACCAAATGAAGTTTTCTGTACCCCAGAAGCAGCAGTAAAGTATTAGCCGGGGATCGAACCCAAAGCCTGGCGACGGCTGTCAAGCCAAAGAAAGGCAGTTCAAGCCCACCCAAGGACAGGCTCGCTTTAGTGCCTTGCTAGCTATTTGTTTAGAACATTATAGAGTGTCTGCATTAAGTGTTGACCATTTAGAAAGAACTTTAAGCTGGCGTAGAGTCTGCTGCACCGGAATGGAACCTCTCCAGAGACTGAGCAGGTGCAGGATGTCCTAACTGTTCAGAGATCTTGTCTTGGTCTTGTCTTCCATGGAATTGTAGGGTGCCAAAAGCAAGCTCACATGCGTTGGCCGGGAATCGAACCCGGGTCAACTGCTTGGAAGGCAGCTATGCTCACCACTATACCACCAACGCTACATGCTGAAACTCGCCTAGCATGTACCATTGCAATATACCCAAGAGAAAAATGAGCTTGCTTATTTGCCTACTTTGCTAGATGTAAGCAGTGGGACACATGGTGATACTGCTTACAGACTTCAATTCAAGACTTCAGAAAGATCATGTGCCCCCCTGGATGATGCTGGTGCAACACACACAGCAAAGGACAGCAATTTGAAGTCTGGAAGATTCCAGGGCAAGGGTGGGAAGGATGAAAAGCTAGGTGGCCATGCAACCATTCCTGCTAACCCAAAGCTTACTTGTGCCCTACAACACATTGGCTTAAGACTTGACCAAATCCAATGCTCCAATATGGGGAAGCTTCTCTGTTTGCTGTTTTTTTTTTTTTTTTTTTTAAGTGCGGTGTCACAGTTCACCCATCTCTTCAACTACAAGAATGGCCCAGGAGTAGTCTTAGCTACCCTAATATGTACGTTACAGCAGGGCCCTTATTACACTTTCTCTTACAGGGCAATGGAAACCGTTTTGCCCATGCGATAAAGCAAGGTGCAAAAATGAATTCATGCCTAGCAGAGGATGGTTTCGATCCATCGACCTCTGGGTTATGGGCCCAGCACGCTTCCGCTGCGCCACTCTGCTTCTGTTTGTATTCAACCTTCAAGTTTAAGAAGGGTACATTAGTTGAAATAGTTACACTACTATCTATGTTACAGCAAGGCCCTAATGACACTTTCTCTTAAGGGGCTATGGCCGACAATTGGCCCATATGGTAAGCAAGGTATAAAAACCAACGTACACCTAGCAGAGGATGGTTTCGATCCATCGACCTCTGGGTTATGGGCCCAGCACGCTTCCGCTGCGCCACTCTGCTGCCATACAGTGAATGCTTCATTGTGGGAAAAAGTGGCGTTAAACTTCTTGGAGCAGACTTACTTCCTCACTCCACAAGACACACATACATCCCCATAAAATCATTTAGCAACAACTGCAGGCACAGTCTCTGTGGCGCAATCGGTTAGCGCGTTCAGCTGTTAACCGAAAGGTTGGTGGTTCAAGCCCACCCAGGGACGGCCTTTCCTTTTGTGTTCAACAGTTGTCCGAAGAGAACCCCAGATAGCCATGTAGATTCATTTGAGACACATTGGAATCTCATTCACGTTCATGAAAAGGGTGAGCAGCATCAAGTTCATGTCTTAGTGATACAACAGACATCCCTGGCAGTGTCTGTGACCAAATGAAGTTTTCTGTACCCCAGAAGCAGCAGTAAAGTATTAGCCGGGGATCGAACCCAAAGCCTGGCGACGGCTGTCAAGCCAAAGAAAGGCAGTTCAAGCCCACCCAAGGACAGGCTCGCTTTAGTGCCTTGCTAGCTATTTGTTTAGAACATTATAGAGTGTCTGCATTAAGTGTTGACCATTTAGAAAGAACTTTAAGCTGGCGTAGAGTCTGCTGCACCGGAATGGAACCTCTCCAGAGACTGAGCAGGTGCAGGATGTCCTAACTGTTCAGAGATCTTGTCTTGGTCTTGTCTTCCATGGAATTGTAGGGTGCCAAAAGCAAGCTCACATGCGTTGGCCGGGAATCGTACCCGGGTCAACTGCTTGGAAGGCAGCTATGCTCACCACTATACCACCAACGCTACATGCTGAAACTCGCCTAGCATGTACCATTGCAATATACCCAAGAGAAAAATGAGCTTGCTTATTTGCCTACTTTGCTAGATGTAAGCAGTGGGACACATGGTGATACTGCTTACAGACTTCAATTCAAGACTTCAGAAAGATCATGTGCCCCCCTGGATGATGCTGGTGCAACACACACAGCAAAGGACAGCAATTTGAAGTCTGGAAGATTCCAGGGCAAGGGTGGGAAGGATGAAAAGCTAGGTGGCCATGCAACCATTCCTGCTAACCCAAAGCTTACTTGTGCCCTACAACACATTGGCTTAAGACTTGACCAAATCCAATGCTCCAATATGGGGAAGCTTCTCTGTTTGCTGTTTTTTTTTTTTTTTTTTTTAAGTGCGGTGTCACAGTTCACCCATCTCTTCAACTACAAGAATGGCCCAGGAGTAGTCTTAGCTACCCTAATATGTACGTTACAGCAGGGCCCTTATTACACTTTCTCTTACAGGGCAATGGAAACCGTTTTGCCCATGCGATAAAGCAAGGTGCAAAAATGAATTCATGCCTAGCAGAGGATGGTTTCGATCCATCGACCTCTGGGTTATGGGCCCAGCACGCTTCCGCTGCGCCACTCTGCTTCTGTTTGTATTCAACCTTCAAGTTTAAGAAGGGTACATTAGTTGAAATAGTTACACTACTATCTATGTTACAGCAAGGCCCTAATGACACTTTCTCTTAAGGGGCTATGGCCGACAATTGGCCCATATGGTAAGCAAGGTATAAAAACCAACGTACACCTAGCAGAGGATGGTTTCGATCCATCGACCTCTGGGTTATGAGCCCAGCACGCTTCCGCTGCGCCACTCTGCTGCCATACAGTGAATGCTTCATTGTGGGAAAAAGTGGCGTTAAACTTCTTGGAGCAGACTTACTTCCTCACTCCACAAGACACACATACATCCCCATAAAATCATTTAGCAACAACTGCAGGCACAGTCTCTGTGGCGCAATCGGTTAGCGCGTTCAGCTGTTAACCGAAAGGTTGGTGGTTCAAGCCCACCCAGGGACGGCCTTTCCTTTTGTGTTCAACAGTTGTCCGAAGAGAACCCCAGATAGCCATGTAGATTCATTTGAGACACATTGGAATCTCATTCACGTTCATGAAAAGGGTGAGCAGCATCAAGTTCATGTCTTAGTGATACAACAGACATCCCTGGCAGTGTCTGTGACCAAATGAAGTTTTCTGTACCCCAGAAGCAGCAGTAAAGTATTAGCCGGGGATCGAACCCAAAGCCTGGCGACGGCTGTCAAGCCAAAGAAAGGCAGTTCAAGCCCAGCCAAGGACAGGCTCGCTTTAGTGCCTTGCTAGCTATTTGTTTAGAACATTATAGAGTGTCTGCATTAAGTGTTGACCATTTAGAAAGAACTTTAAGCTGGCGTAGAGTCTGCTGCACCGGAATGGAACCTCTCCAGAGACTGAGCAGGTGCAGGATGTCCTAACTGTTCAGAGATCTTGTCTTGGTCTTGTCTTCCATGGAATTGTAGGGTGCCAAAAGCAAGCTCACATGCGTTGGCCGGGAATCGTACCCGGGTCAACTGCTTGGAAGGCAGCTATGCTCACCACTATACCACCAACGCTACATGCTGAAACTCGCCTAGCATGTACCATTGCAATATACCCAAGAGAAAAATGAGCTTGCTTATTTGCCTACTTTGCTAGATGTAAGCAGTGGGACACATGGTGATACTGCTTACAGACTTCAATTCAAGACTTCAGAAAGATCATGTGCCCCCCTGGATGATGCTGGTGCAACACACACAGCAAAGGACAGCAATTTGAAGTCTGGAAGATTCCAGGGCAAGGGTGGGAAGGATGAAAAGCTAGGTGGCCATGCAACCATTCCTGCTAACCCAAAGCTTACTTGTGCCCTACAACACATTGGCTTAAGACTTGACCAAATCCAATGCTCCAATATGGGGAAGCTTCTCTGTTTGCTGTTTTTTTTTTTTTTTTTTTTTTTTTTTTTAAGTGCGGTGTCACAGTTCACCCATCTCTTCAACTGCAAGAACGGCCCAGGAGTAGTCTTAGCTACCCTAATATGTACGTTACAGCAGGGCCCTTATTACACTTTCTCTTACAGGGCAATGGAAACCGTTTTGCCCATGCGATAAAGCAAGGTGCAAAAATGAATTCATGCCTAGCAGAGGATGGTTTCGATCCATCGACCTCTGGGTTATGGGCCCAGCACGCTTCCGCTGCGCCACTCTGCTTCTGTTTGTATTCAACCTTCAAGTTTAAGAAGGGTACATTAGTTGAAATAGTTACACTACTATCTATGTTACAGCAAGGCCCTAATGACACTTTCTCTTAAGGGGCTATGGCCGACAATTGGCCCATATGGTAAGCAAGGTATAAAAACCAACGTACACCTAGCAGAGGATGGTTTCGATCCATCGACCTCTGGGTTATGGGCCCAGCACGCTTCCGCTGCGCCACTCTGCTGCCATACAGTGAATGCTTCATTGTGGGAAAAAGTGGCGTTAAACTTCTTGGAGCAGACTTACTTCCTCACTCCACAAGACACACATACATCCCCATAAAATCATTTAGCAACAACTGCAGGCACAGTCTCTGTGGCGCAATCGGTTAGCGCGTTCGGCTGTTAACCGAAAGGTTGGTGGTTCAAGCCCACCCAGGGACGGCCTTTCCTTTTGTGTTCAACAGTTGTCCGAAGAGAACCCCAGATAGCCATGTAGATTCATTTGAGACACATTGGAATCTCATTCACGTTCATGAAAAGGGTGAGCAGCATCAAGTTCATGTCTTAGTGATACAACAGACATCCCTGGCAGTGTCTGTGACCAAATGAAGTTTTCTGTACCCCAGAAGCAGCAGTAAAGTATTAGCCGGGGATCGAACCCAAAGCCTGGCGACGGCTGTCAAGCCAAAGAAAGGCAGTTCAAGCCCACCCAAGGACAGGCTCGCTTTAGTGCCTTGCTAGCTATTTGTTTAGAACATTATAGAGTGTCTGCATTAAGTGTTGACCATTTAGAAAGAACTTTAAGCTGGCGTAGAGTCTGCTGCACCGGAATGGAACCTCTCCAGAGACTGAGCAGGTGCAGGATGTCCTAACTGTTCAGAGATCTTGTCTTGGTCTTGTCTTCCATGGAATTGTAGGGTGCCAAAAGCAAGCTCACATGCGTTGGCCGGGAATCGAACCCGGGTCAACTGCTTGGAAGGCAGCTATGCTCACCACTATACCACCAACGCTACATGCTGAAACTCGCCTAGCATGTACCATTGCAATATACCCAAGAGAAAAATGAGCTTGCTTATTTGCCTACTTTGCTAGATGTAAGCAGTGGGACACATGGTGATACTGCTTACAGACTTCAATTCAAGACTTCAGAAAGATCATGTGCCCCCCTGGATGATGCTGGTGCAACACACACAGCAAAGGACAGCAATTTGAAGTCTGGAAGATTCCAGGGCAAGGGTGGGAAGGATGAAAAGCTAGGTGGCCATGCAACCATTCCTGCTAACCCAAAGCTTACTTGTGCCCTACAACACATTGGCTTAAGACTTGACCAAATCCAATGCTCCAATATGGGGAAGCTTCTCTGTTTGCTGTTTTTTTTTTTTTTTTTTTAAGTGCGGTGTCACAGTTCACCCATCTCTTCAACTGCAAGAACGGCCCAGGAGTAGTCTTAGCTACCCTAATATGTACGTTACAGCAGGGCCCTTATTACACTTTCTCTTACAGGGCAATGGAAACCGTTTTGCCCATGCGATAAAGCAAGGTGCAAAAATGAATTCATGCCTAGCAGAGGATGGTTTTGATCCATCGACCTCTGGGTTATGGGCCCAGCACGCTTCCGCTGTGCCACTCTGCTTCTGTTTGTATTCAACCTTCAAGTTTAAGAAGGGTACATTAGTTGAAATAGTTACACTACTATCTATGTTACAGCAAGGCCCTAATGACACTTTCTCTTAAGGGGCTATAGCCGACAATTGGCCCATATGGTAAGCAAGGTATAAAAACCAACGTACACCTAGCAGAGGATGGTTTCGATCCATCGACCTCTGGGTTATGGGCCCAGCACGCTTCCGCTGCGCCACTCTGCTGCCATACAGTGAATGCTTCATTGTGGGAAAAAGTGGCGTTAAACTTCTTGGAGCAGACTTACTTCCTCACTCCACAAGACACACATACATCCCCATAAAATCATTTAGCAACAACTGCAGGCACAGTCTCTGTGGCGCAATCGGTTAGCGCGTTCGGCTGTTAACCGAAAGGTTGGTGGTTCAAGCCCACCCAGGGACGGCCTTTCCTTTTGTGTTCAACAGTTGTCCGAAGAGAACCCCAGATAGCCATGTAGATTCATTTGAGACACATTGGAATCTCATTCACGTTCATGAAAAGGGTGAGCAGCATCAAGTTCATGTCTTAGTGATACAACAGACATCCCTGGCAGTGTCTGTGACCAAATGAAGTTTTCTGTACCCCAGAAGCAGCAGTAAAGTATTAGCCGGGGATCGAACCCAAAGCCTGGCGACGGCTGTCAAGCCAAAGAAAGGCAGTTCAAGCCCACCCAAGGACAGGCTCGCTTTAGTGCCTTGCTAGCTATTTGTTTAGAACATTATAGAGTGTCTGCATTAAGTGTTGACCATTTAGAAAGAACTTTAAGCTGGCGTAGAGTCTGCTGCACCGGAATGGAACCTCTCCAGAGACTGAGCAGGTGCAGGATGTCCTAACTGTTCAGAGATCTTGTCTTGGTCTTGTCTTCCATGGAATTGTAGGGTGCCAAAAGCAAGCTCACATGCGTTGGCCGGGAATCGAACCCGGGTCAACTGCTTGGAAGGCAGCTATGCTCACCACTATACCACCAACGCTACATGCTGAAACTCGCCTAGCATGTACCATTGCAATATACCCAAGAGAAAAATGAGCTTGCTTATTTGCCTACTTTGCTAGATGTAAGCAGTGGGACACATGGTGATACTGCTTACAGACTTCAATTCAAGACTTCAGAAAGATCATGTGCCCCCCTGGATGATGCTGGTGCAACACACACAGCAAAGGACAGCAATTTGAAGTCTGGAAGATTCCAGGGCAAGGGTGGGAAGGATGAAAAGCTAGGTGGCCATGCAACCATTCCTGCTAACCCAAAGCTTACTTGTGCCCTACAACACATTGGCTTAAGACTTGACCAAATCCAATGCTCCAATATGGGGAAGCTTCTCTGTTTGCTGTTTTTTTTTTTTTTTTTTTAAGTGCGGTGTCACAGTTCACCCATCTCTTCAACTGCAAGAACGGCCCAGGAGTAGTCTTAGCTACCCTAATATGTACGTTACAGCAGGGCCCTTATTACACTTTCTCTTACAGGGCAATGGAAACCGTTTTGCCCATGCGATAAAGCAAGGTGCAAAAATGAATTCATGCCTAGCAGAGGATGGTTTTGATCCATCGACCTCTGGGTTATGGGCCCAGCACGCTTCCGCTGTGCCACTCTGCTTCTGTTTGTATTCAACCTTCAAGTTTAAGAAGGGTACATTAGTTGAAATAGTTACACTACTATCTATGTTACAGCAAGGCCCTAATGACACTTTCTCTTAAGGGGCTATAGCCGACAATTGGCCCATATGGTAAGCAAGGTATAAAAACCAACGTACACCTAGCAGAGGATGGTTTCGATCCATCGACCTCTGGGTTATGGGCCCAGCACGCTTCCGCTGCGCCACTCTGCTGCCATACAGTAAATGCTTCATTGTGGGAAAAAGTGGCGTTAAACTTCTTGGAGCAGACTTACTTCCTCACTCCACAAGACACACATACATCCCCATAAAATCATTTAGCAACAACTGCAGGCACAGTCTCTGTGGCGCAATCGGTTAGCGCGTTCGGCTGTTAACCGAAAGGTTGGTGGTTCAAGCCCACCCAGGGACGGCCTTTCCTTTTGTGTTCAACAGTTGTCCGAAGAGAACCCCAGATAGCCATGTAGATTCATTTGAGACACATTGGAATCTCATTCACGTTCATGAAAAGGGTGAGCAGCATCAAGTTCATGTCTTAGTGATACAACAGACATCCCTGGCAGTGTCTGTGACCAAATGAAGTTTTCTGTACCCCAGAAGCAGCAGTAAAGTATTAGCCGGGGATCGAACCCAAAGCCTGGCGACGGCTGTCAAGCCAAAGAAAGGCAGTTCAAGCCCACCCAAGGACAGGCTCGCTTTAGTGCCTTGCTAGCTATTTGTTTAGAACATTATAGAGTGTCTGCATTAAGTGTTGACCATTTAGAAAGAACTTTAAGCTGGCGTAGAGTCTGCTGCACCGGAATGGAACCTCTCCAGAGACTGAGCAGGTGCAGGATGTCCTAACTGTTCAGAGATCTTGTCTTGGTCTTGTCTTCCATGGAATTGTAGGGTGCCAAAAGCAAGCTCACATGCGTTGGCCGGGAATCGAACCCGGGTCAACTGCTTGGAAGGCAGCTATGCTCACCACTATACCACCAACGCTACATGCTGAAACTCGCCTAGCATGTACCATTGCAATATACCCAAGAGAAAAATGAGCTTGCTTATTTGCCTACTTTGCTAGATGTAAGCAGTGGGACACATGGTGATACTGCTTACAGACTTCAATTCAAGACTTCAGAAAGATCATGTGCCCCCCTGGATGATGCTGGTGCAACACACACAGCAAAGGACAGCAATTTGAAGTCTGGAAGATTCCAGGGCAAGGGTGGGAAGGATGAAAAGCTAGGTGGCCATGCAACCATTCCTGCTAACCCAAAGCTTACTTGTGCCCTACAACACATTGGCTTAAGACTTGACCAAATCCAATGCTCCAATATGGGGAAGCTTCTCTGTTTGCTGTTTTTTTTTTTTTTTTTTTTTTTTTTTTTTTTAAGTGCGGTGTCACAGTTCACCCATCTCTTCAACTGCAAGAACGGCCCAGGAGTAGTCTTAGCTACCCTAATATGTACGTTACAGCAGGGCCCTTATTACACTTTCTCTTACAGGGCAATGGAAACCGTTTTGCCCATGCGATAAAGCAAGGTGCAAAAATGAATTCATGCCTAGCAGAGGATGGTTTCGATCCATCGACCTCTGGGTTATGGGCCCAGCACGCTTCCGCTGCGCCACTCTGCTTCTGTTTGTATTCAACCTTCAAGTTTAAGAAGGGTACATTAGTTGAAATAGTTACACTACTATCTATGTTACAGCAAGGCCCTAATGACACTTTCTCTTAAGGGGCTATGGCCGACAATTGGCCCATATGGTAAGCAAGGTATAAAAACCAACGTACACCTAGCAGAGGATGGTTTCGATCCATCGACCTCTGGGTTATGGGCCCAGCACGCTTCCGCTGCGCCACTCTGCTGCCATACAGTGAATGCTTCATTGTGGGAAAAAGTGGCGTTAAACTTCTTGGAGCAGACTTACTTCCTCACTCCACAAGACACACATACATCCCCATAAAATCATTTAGCAACAACTGCAGGCACAGTCTCTGTGGCGCAATCGGTTAGCGCGTTCAGCTGTTAACCGAAAGGTTGGTGGTTCAAGCCCACCCAGGGACGGCCTTTCCTTTTGTGTTCAACAGTTGTCCGAAGAGAACCCCAGATAGCCATGTAGATTCATTTGAGACACATTGGAATCTCATTCACGTTCATGAAAAGGGTGAGCAGCATCAAGTTCATGTCTTAGTGATACAACAGACATCCCTGGCAGTGTCTGTGACCAAATGAAGTTTTCTGTACCCCAGAAGCAGCAGTAAAGTATTAGCCGGGGATCGAACCCAAAGCCTGGCGACGGCTGTCAAGCCAAAGAAAGGCAGTTCAAGCCCACCCAAGGACAGGCTCGCTTTAGTGCCTTGCTAGCTATTTGTTTAGAACATTATAGAGTGTCTGCATTAAGTGTTGACCATTTAGAAAGAACTTTAAGCTGGCGTAGAGTCTGCTGCACCGGAATGGAACCTCTCCAGAGACTGAGCAGGTGCAGGATGTCCTAACTGTTCAGAGATCTTGTCTTGGTCTTGTCTTCCATGGAATTGTAGGGTGCCAAAAGCAAGCTCACATGCGTTGGCCGGGAATCGAACCCGGGTCAACTGCTTGGAAGGCAGCTATGCTCACCACTATACCACCAACGCTACATGCTGAAACTCGCCTAGCATGTACCATTGCAATATACCCAAGAGAAAAATGAGCTTGCTTATTTGCCTACTTTGCTAGATGTAAGCAGTGGGACACATGGTGATACTGCTTACAGACTTCAATTCAAGACTTCAGAAAGATCATGTGCCCCCCTGGATGATGCTGGTGCAACACACACAGCAAAGGACAGCAATTTGAAGTCTGGAAGATTCCAGGGCAAGGGTGGGAAGGATGAAAAGCTAGGTGGCCATGCAACCATTCCTGCTAACCCAAAGCTTACTTGTGCCCTACAACACATTGGCTTAAGACTTGACCAAATCCAATGCTCCAATATGGGGAAGCTTCTCTGTTTGCTGTTTTTTTTTTTTTTTTTTTTTTTTTTAAGTGCGGTGTCACAGTTCACCCATCTCTTCAACTACAAGAACGGCCCAGGAGTAGTCTTAGCTACCCTAATATGTACGTTACAGCAGGGCCCTTATTACACTTTCTCTTACAGGGCAATGGAAACCGTTTTGCCCATGCGATAAAGCAAGGTGCAAAAATGAATTCATGCCTAGCAGAGGATGGTTTCGATCCATCGACCTCTGGGTTATGGGCCCAGCACGCTTCCGCTGCGCCACTCTGCTTCTGTTTGTATTCAACCTTCAAGTTTAAGAAGGGTACATTAGTTGAAATAGTTACACTACTATCTATGTTACAGCAAGGCCCTAATGACACTTTCTCTTAAGGGGCTATGGCCGACAATTGGCCCATATGGTAAGCAAGGTATAAAAACCAACGTACACCTAGCAGAGGATGGTTTCGATCCATCGACCTCTGGGTTATGGGCCCAGCACGCTTCCGCTGCGCCACTCTGCTGCCATACAGTGAATGCTTCATTGTGGGAAAAAGTGGCGTTAAACTTCTTGGAGCAGACTTACTTCCTCACTCCACAAGACACACATACATCCCCATAAAATCATTTAGCAACAACTGCAAGCACAGTCTCTGTGGCGCAATCGGTTAGCGCGTTCGGCTGTTAACCAAAAGGTTGGTGGTTCAAGCCCACCCAGGGACGGCCTTTCCTTTTGTGTTCAACAGTTGTCCGAAGAGAACCCCAGATAGCCATGTAGATTCATTTGAGACACATTGGAATCTCATTCACGTTCATGAAAAGGGTGAGCAGCATCAAGTTCATGTCTTAGTGATACAACAGACATCCCTGGCAGTGTCTGTGACCAAATGAAGTTTTCTGTACCCCAGAAGCAGCAGTAAAGTATTAGCCGGGGATCGAACCCAAAGCCTGGCGACGGCTGTCAAGCCAAAGAAAGGCAGTTCAAGCCCACCCAAGGACAGGCTCGCTTTAGTGCCTTGCTAGCTATTTGTTTAGAACATTATAGAGTGTCTGCATTAAGTGTTGACCATTTAGAAAGAACTTTAAGCTGGCGTAGAGTCTGCTGCACCGGAATGGAACCTCTCCAGAGACTGAGCAGGTGCAGGATGTCCTAACTGTTCAGAGATCTTGTCTTGGTCTTGTCTTCCATGGAATTGTAGGGTGCCAAAAGCAAGCTCACATGCGTTGGCCGGGAATCGAACCCGGGTCAACTGCTTGGAAGGCAGCTATGCTCACCACTATACCACCAACGCTACATGCTGAAACTCGCCTAGCATGTACCATTGCAATATACCCAAGAGAAAAATGAGCTTGCTTATTTGCCTACTTTGCTAGATGTAAGCAGTGGGACACATGGTGATACTGCTTACAGACTTCAATTCAAGACTTCAGAAAGATCATGTGCCCCCCTGGATGATGCTGGTGCAACACACACAGCAAAGGACAGCAATTTGAAGTCTGGAAGATTCCAGGGCAAGGGTGGGAAGGATGAAAAGCTAGGTGGCCATGCAACCATTCCTGCTAACCCAAAGCTTACTTGTGCCCTACAACACATTGGCTTAAGACTTGACCAAATCCAATGCTCCAATATGGGGAAGCTTCTCTGTTTGCTGTTTTTTTTTTTTTTTTTTTTTTTTTTAAGTGCGGTGTCACAGTTCACCCATCTCTTCAACTACAAGAACGGCCCAGGAGTAGTCTTAGCTACCCTAATATGTACGTTACAGCAGGGCCCTTATTACACTTTCTCTTACAGGGCAATGGAAACCGTTTTGCCCATGCGATAAAGCAAGGTGCAAAAATGAATTCATGCCTAGCAGAGGATGGTTTCGATCCATCGACCTCTGGGTTATGGGCCCAGCACGCTTCCGCTGCGCCACTCTGCTTCTGTTTGTATTCAACCTTCAAGTTTAAGAAGGGTACATTAGTTGAAATAGTTACACTACTATCTATGTTACAGCAAGGCCCTAATGACACTTTCTCTTAAGGGGCTATGGCCGACAATTGGCCCATATGGTAAGCAAGGTATAAAAACCAACGTACACCTAGCAGAGGATGGTTTCGATCCATCGACCTCTGGGTTATGGGCCCAGCACGCTTCCGCTGCGCCACTCTGCTGCCATACAGTGAATGCTTCATTGTGGGAAAAAGTGGCGTTAAACTTCTTGGAGCAGACTTACTTCCTCACTCCACAAGACACACATACATCCCCATAAAATCATTTAGCAACAACTGCAAGCACAGTCTCTGTGGCGCAATCGGTTAGCGCGTTCGGCTGTTAACCAAAAGGTTGGTGGTTCAAGCCCACCCAGGGACGGCCTTTCCTTTTGTGTTCAACAGTTGTCCGAAGAGAACCCCAGATAGCCATGTAGATTCATTTGAGACACATTGGAATCTCATTCACGTTCATGAAAAGGGTGAGCAGCATCAAGTTCATGTCTTAGTGATACAACAGACATCCCTGGCAGTGTCTGTGACCAAATGAAGTTTTCTGTACCCCAGAAGCAGCAGTAAAGTATTAGCCGGGGATCGAACCCAAAGCCTGGCGATGGCTGTCAAGCCAAAGAAAGGCAGTTCAAGCCCACCCAAGGACAGGCTCGCTTTAGTGCCTTGCTAGCTATTTGTTTAGAACATTATAGAGTGTCTGCATTAAGTGTTGACCATTTAGAAAGAACTTTAAGCTGGCGTAGAGTCTGCTGCACCGGAATGGAACCTCTCCAGAGACTGAGCAGGTGCAGGATGTCCTAACTGTTCAGAGATCTTGTCTTGGTCTTGTCTTCCATGGAATTGTAGGGTGCCAAAAGCAAGCTCACATGCGTTGGCCGGGAATCGAACCCGGGTCAACTGCTTGGAAGGCAGCTATGCTCACCACTATACCACCAACGCTACATGCTGAAACTCGCCTAGCATGTACCATTGCAATATACCCAAGAGAAAAATGAGCTTGCTTATTTGCCTACTTTGCTAGATGTAAGCAGTGGGACACATGGTGATACTGCTTACAGACTTCAATTCAAGACTTCAGAAAGATCATGTGCCCCCCTGGATGATGCTGGTGCAACACACACAGCAAAGGACAGCAATTTGAAGTCTGGAAGATTCCAGGGCAAGGGTGGGAAGGATGAAAAGCTAGGTGGCCATGCAACCATTCCTGCTAACCCAAAGCTTACTTGTGCCCTACAACACATTGGCTTAAGACTTGACCAAATCCAATGCTCCAATATGGGGAAGCTTCTCTGTTTGCTGTTTTTTTTTTTTTTTTTTTTTTTTTTTTTTTTTAAGTGCGGTGTCACAGTTCACCCATCTCTTCAACTGCAAGAACGGCCCAGGAGTAGTCTTAGCTACCCTAATATGTACGTTACAGCAGGGCCCTTATTACACTTTCTCTTACAGGGCAATGGAAACCGTTTTGCCCATGCGATAAAGCAAGGTGCAAAAATGAATTCATGCCTAGCAGAGGATGGTTTCGATCCATCGACCTCTGGGTTATGGGCCCAGCACGCTTCCGCTGCGCCACTCTGCTTCTGTTTGTATTCAACCTTCAAGTTTAAGAAGGGTACATTAGTTGAAATAGTTACACTACTATCTATGTTACAGCAAGGCCCTAATGACACTTTCTCTTAAGGGGCTATGGCCGACAATTGGCCCATATGGTAAGCAAGGTATAAAAACCAACGTACACCTAGCAGAGGATGGTTTCGATCCATCGACCTCTGGGTTATGGGCCCAGCACGCTTCCGCTGCGCCACTCTGCTGCCATACAGTGAATGCTTCATTGTGGGAAAAAGTGGCGTTAAACTTCTTGGAGCAGACTTACTTCCTCACTCCACAAGACACACATACATCCCCATAAAATCATTTAGCAACAACTGCAGGCACAGTCTCTGTGGCGCAATCGGTTAGCGCGTTCAGCTGTTAACCGAAAGGTTGGTGGTTCAAGCCCACCCAGGGACGGCCTTTCCTTTTGTGTTCAACAGTTGTCCGAAGAGAACCCCAGATAGCCATGTAGATTCATTTGAGACACATTGGAATCTCATTCACGTTCATGAAAAGGGTGAGCAGCATCAAGTTCATGTCTTAGTGATACAACAGACATCCCTGGCAGTGTCTGTGACCAAATGAAGTTTTCTGTACCCCAGAAGCAGCAGTAAAGTATTAGCCGGGGATCGAACCCAAAGCCTGGCGACGGCTGTCAAGCCAAAGAAAGGCAGTTCAAGCCCACCCAAGGACAGGCTCGCTTTAGTGCCTTGCTAGCTATTTGTTTAGAACATTATAGAGTGTCTGCATTAAGTGTTGACCATTTAGAAAGAACTTTAAGCTGGCGTAGAGTCTGCTGCACCGGAATGGAACCTCTCCAGAGACTGAGCAGGTGCAGGATGTCCTAACTGTTCAGAGATCTTGTCTTGGTCTTGTCTTCCATGGAATTGTAGGGTGCCAAAAGCAAGCTCACATGCGTTGGCCGGGAATCGAACCCGGGTCAACTGCTTGGAAGGCAGCTATGCTCACCACTATACCACCAACGCTACATGCTGAAACTCGCCTAGCATGTACCATTGCAATATACCCAAGAGAAAAATGAGCTTGCTTATTTGCCTACTTTGCTAGATGTAAGCAGTGGGACACATGGTGATACTGCTTACAGACTTCAATTCAAGACTTCAGAAAGATCATGTGCCCCCCTGGATGATGCTGGTGCAACACACACAGCAAAGGACAGCAATTTGAAGTCTGGAAGATTCCAGGGCAAGGGTGGGAAGGATGAAAAGCTAGGTGGCCATGCAACCATTCCTGCTAACCCAAAGCTTACTTGTGCCCTACAACACATTGGCTTAAGACTTGACCAAATCCAATGCTCCAATATGGGGAAGCTTCTCTGTTTGCTGTTTTTTTTTTTTTTTTTTTTTTTTAAGTGCGGTGTCACAGTTCACCCATCTCTTCAACTACAAGAACGGCCCAGGAGTAGTCTTAGCTACCCTAATATGTACGTTACAGCAGGGCCCTTATTACACTTTCTCTTACAGGGCAATGGAAACCGTTTTGCCCATGCGATAAAGCAAGGTGCAAAAATGAATTCATGCCTAGCAGAGGATGGTTTCGATCCATCGACCTCTGGGTTATGGGCCCAGCACGCTTCCGCTGCGCCACTCTGCTTCTGTTTGTATTCAACCTTCAAGTTTAAGAAGGGTACATTAGTTGAAATAGTTACACTACTATCTATGTTACAGCAAGGCCCTAATGACACTTTCTCTTAAGGGGCTATGGCCGACAATTGGCCCATATGGTAAGCAAGGTATAAAAACCAACGTACACCTAGCAGAGGATGGTTTCGATCCATCGACCTCTGGGTTATGGGCCCAGCACGCTTCCGCTGCGCCACTCTGCTGCCATACAGTGAATGCTTCATTGTGGGAAAAAGTGGCGTTAAACTTCTTGGAGCAGACTTACTTCCTCACTCCACAAGACACACATACATCCCCATAAAATCATTTAGCAACAACTGCAAGCACAGTCTCTGTGGCGCAATCGGTTAGCGCGTTCAGCTGTTAACCAAAAGGTTGGTGGTTCAAGCCCACCCAGGGACGGCCTTTCCTTTTGTGTTCAACAGTTGTCCGAAGAGAACCCCAGATAGCCATGTAGATTCATTTGAGACACATTGGAATCTCATTCACGTTCATGAAAAGGGTGAGCAGCATCAAGTTCATGTCTTAGTGATACAACAGACATCCCTGGCAGTGTCTGTGACCAAATGAAGTTTTCTGTACCCCAGAAGCAGCAGTAAAGTATTAGCCGGGGATCGAACCCAAAGCCTGGCGACGGCTGTCAAGCCAAAGAAAGGCAGTTCAAGCCCACCCAAGGACAGGCTCACTTTAGTGCCTTGCTAGCTATTTGTTTAGAACATTATAGAGTGTCTGCATTAAGTGTTGACCATTTAGAAAGAACTTTAAGCTGGCGTAGAGTCTGCTGCACCGGAATGGAACCTCTCCAGAGACTGAGCAGGTGCAGGATGTCCTAACTGTTCAGAGATCTTGTCTTGGTCTTGTCTTCCATGGAATTGTAGGGTGCCAAAAGCAAGCTCACATGCGTTGGCCGGGAATCGAACCCGGGTCAACTGCTTGGAAGGCAGCTATGCTCACCACTATACCACCAACGCTACATGCTGAAACTCGCCTAGCATGTACCATTGCAATATACCCAAGAGAAAAATGAGCTTGCTTATTTGCCTACTTTGCTAGATGTAAGCAGTGGGACACATGGTGATACTGCTTACAGACTTCAATTCAAGACTTCAGAAAGATCATGTGCCCCCCTGGATGATGCTGGTGCAACACACACAGCAAAGGACAGCAATTTGAAGTCTGGAAGATTCCAGGGCAAGGGTGGGAAGGATGAAAAGCTAGGTGGCCATGCAACCATTCCTGCTAACCCAAAGCTTACTTGTGCCCTACAACACATTGGCTTAAGACTTGACCAAATCCAATGCTCCAATATGGGGAAGCTTCTCTGTTTGCTGTTTTTTTTTTTTTTTTTTTTTTTTTTTTTTAAGTGCGGTGTCACAGTTCACCCATCTCTTCAACTGCAAGAACGGCCCAGGAGTAGTCTTAGCTACCCTAATATGTACGTTACAGCAGGGCCCTTATTACACTTTCTCTTACAGGGCAATGGAAACCGTTTTGCCCATGCGATAAAGCAAGGTGCAAAAATGAATTCATGCCTAGCAGAGGATGGTTTCGATCCATCGACCTCTGGGTTATGGGCCCAGCACGCTTCCGCTGTGCCACTCTGCTTCTGTTTGTATTCAACCTTCAAGTTTAAGAAGGGTACATTAGTTGAAATAGTTACACTACTATATATGTTACAGCAAGGCCCTAATGACACTTTCTCTTAAGGGGCTATAGCCGACAATTGGCCCATATGGTAAGCAAGGTATAAAAACCAACGTACACCTAGCAGAGGATGGTTTCGATCCATCGACCTCTGGGTTATGGGCCCAGCACGCTTCCGCTGCGCCACTCTGCTGCCATACAGTGAATGCTTCATTGTGGGAAAAAGTGGCGTTAAACTTCTTGGAGCAGACTTACTTCCTCACTCCACAAGACACACATACATCCCCATAAAATCATTTAGCAACAACTGCAGGCACAGTCTCTGTGGCGCAATCGGTTAGCGCGTTCGGCTGTTAACCGAAAGGTTGGTGGTTCAAGCCCACCCAGGGACGGCCTTTCCTTTTGTGTTCAACAGTTGTCCGAAGAGAACCCCAGATAGCCATGTAGATTCATTTGAGACACATTGGAATCTCATTCACGTTCATGAAAAGGGTGAGCAGCATCAAGTTCATGTCTTAGTGATACAACAGACATCCCTGGCAGTGTCTGTGACCAAATGAAGTTTTCTGTACCCCAGAAGCAGCAGTAAAGTATTAGCCGGGGATCGAACCCAAAGCCTGGCGACGGCTGTCAAGCCAAAGAAAGGCAGTTCAAGCCCACCCAAGGACAGGCTCGCTTTAGTGCCTTGCTAGCTATTTGTTTAGAACATTATAGAGTGTCTGCATTAAGTGTTGACCATTTAGAAAGAACTTTAAGCTGGCGTAGAGTCTGCTGCACCGGAATGGAACCTCTCCAGAGACTGAGCAGGTGCAGGATGTCCTAACTGTTCAGAGATCTTGTCTTGGTCTTGTCTTCCATGGAATTGTAGGGTGCCAAAAGCAAGCTCACATGCGTTGGCCGGGAATCGAACCCGGGTCAACTGCTTGGAAGGCAGCTATGCTCACCACTATACCACCAACGCTACATGCTGAAACTCGCCTAGCATGTACCATTGCAATATACCCAAGAGAAAAATGAGCTTGCTTATTTGCCTACTTTGCTAGATGTAAGCAGTGGGACACATGGTGATACTGCTTACAGACTTCAATTCAAGACTTCAGAAAGATCATGTGCCCCCCTGGATGATGCTGGTGCAACACACACAGCAAAGGACAGCAATTTGAAGTCTGGAAGATTCCAGGGCAAGGGTGGGAAGGATGAAAAGCTAGGTGGCCATGCAACCATTCCTGCTAACCCAAAGCTTACTTGTGCCCTACAACACATTGGCTTAAGACTTGACCAAATCCAATGCTCCAATATGGGGAAGCTTCTCTGTTTGCTGTTTTTTTTTTTTTTTTTTTAAGTGCGGTGTCACAGTTCACCCATCTCTTCAACTACAAGAACGGCCCAGGAGTAGTCTTAGCTACCCTAATATGTACGTTACAGCAGGGCCCTTATTACACTTTCTCTTACAGGGCAATGGAAACCGTTTTGCCCATGCGATAAAGCAAGGTGCAAAAATGAATTCATGCCTAGCAGAGGATGGTTTCGATCCATCGACCTCTGGGTTATGGGCCCAGCACGCTTCCGCTGCGCCACTCTGCTTCTGTTTGTATTCAACCTTCAAGTTTAAGAAGGGTACATTAGTTGAAATAGTTACACTACTATCTATGTTACAGCAAGGCCCTAATGACACTTTCTCTTAAGGGGCTATGGCCGACAATTGGCCCATATGGTAAGCAAGGTATAAAAACCAACGTACACCTAGCAGAGGATGGTTTCGATCCATCGACCTCTGGGTTATGGGCCCAGCACGCTTCCGCTGCGCCACTCTGCTGCCATACAGTGAATGCTTCATTGTGGGAAAAAGTGGCGTTAAACTTCTTGGAGCAGACTTACTTCCTCACTCCACAAGACACACATACATCCCCATAAAATCATTTAGCAACAACTGCAAGCACAGTCTCTGTGGCGCAATCGGTTAGCGCGTTCAGCTGTTAACCAAAAGGTTGGTGGTTCAAGCCCACCCAGGGACGGCCTTTCCTTTTGTGTTCAACAGTTGTCCGAAGAGAACCCCAGATAGCCATGTAGATTCATTTGAGACACATTGGAATCTCATTCACGTTCATGAAAAGGGTGAGCAGCATCAAGTTCATGTCTTAGTGATACAACAGACATCCCTGGCAGTGTCTGTGACCAAATGAAGTTTTCTGTACCCCAGAAGCAGCAGTAAAGTATTAGCCGGGGATCGAACCCAAAGCCTGGCGACGGCTGTCAAGCCAAAGAAAGGCAGTTCAAGCCCACCCAAGGACAGGCTCACTTTAGTGCCTTGCTAGCTATTTGTTTAGAACATTATAGAGTGTCTGCATTAAGTGTTGACCATTTAGAAAGAACTTTAAGCTGGCGTAGAGTCTGCTGCACCGGAATGGAACCTCTCCAGAGACTGAGCAGGTGCAGGATGTCCTAACTGTTCAGAGATCTTGTCTTGGTCTTGTCTTCCATGGAATTGTAGGGTGCCAAAAGCAAGCTCACATGCGTTGGCCGGGAATCGAACCCGGGTCAACTGCTTGGAAGGCAGCTATGCTCACCACTATACCACCAACGCTACATGCTGAAACTCGCCTAGCATGTACCATTGCAATATACCCAAGAGAAAAATGAGCTTGCTTATTTGCCTACTTTGCTAGATGTAAGCAGTGGGACACATGGTGATACTGCTTACAGACTTCAATTCAAGACTTCAGAAAGATCATGTGCCCCCCTGGATGATGCTGGTGCAACACACACAGCAAAGGACAGCAATTTGAAGTCTGGAAGATTCCAGGGCAAGGGTGGGAAGGATGAAAAGCTAGGTGGCCATGCAACCATTCCTGCTAACCCAAAGCTTACTTGTGCCCTACAACACATTGGCTTAAGACTTGACCAAATCCAATGCTCCAATATGGGGAAGCTTCTCTGTTTGCTGTTTTTTTTTTTTTTTTTTTTTTTTTTTTTTTAAGTGCGGTGTCACAGTTCACCCATCTCTTCAACTGCAAGAACGGCCCAGGAGTAGTCTTAGCTACCCTAATATGTACGTTACAGCAGGGCCCTTATTACACTTTCTCTTACAGGGCAATGGAAACCGTTTTGCCCATGCGATAAAGCAAGGTGCAAAAATGAATTCATGCCTAGCAGAGGATGGTTTCGATCCATCGACCTCTGGGTTATGGGCCCAGCACGCTTCCGCTGTGCCACTCTGCTTCTGTTTGTATTCAACCTTCAAGTTTAAGAAGGGTACATTAGTTGAAATAGTTACACTACTATATATGTTACAGCAAGGCCCTAATGACACTTTCTCTTAAGGGGCTATAGCCGACAATTGGCCCATATGGTAAGCAAGGTATAAAAACCAACGTACACCTAGCAGAGGATGGTTTCGATCCATCGACCTCTGGGTTATGGGCCCAGCACGCTTCCGCTGCGCCACTCTGCTGCCATACAGTGAATGCTTCATTGTGGGAAAAAGTGGCGTTAAACTTCTTGGAGCAGACTTACTTCCTCACTCCACAAGACACACATACATCCCCATAAAATCATTTAGCAACAACTGCAGGCACAGTCTCTGTGGCGCAATCGGTTAGCGCGTTCGGCTGTTAACCGAAAGGTTGGTGGTTCAAGCCCACCCAGGGACGGCCTTTCCTTTTGTGTTCAACAGTTGTCCGAAGAGAACCCCAGATAGCCATGTAGATTCATTTGAGACACATTGGAATCTCATTCACGTTCATGAAAAGGGTGAGCAGCATCAAGTTCATGTCTTAGTGATACAACAGACATCCCTGGCAGTGTCTGTGACCAAATGAAGTTTTCTGTACCCCAGAAGCAGCAGTAAAGTATTAGCCGGGGATCGAACCCAAAGCCTGGCGACGGCTGTCAAGCCAAAGAAAGGCAGTTCAAGCCCACCCAAGGACAGGCTCGCTTTAGTGCCTTGCTAGCTATTTGTTTAGAACATTATAGAGTGTCTGCATTAAGTGTTGACCATTTAGAAAGAACTTTAAGCTGGCGTAGAGTCTGCTGCACCGGAATGGAACCTCTCCAGAGACTGAGCAGGTGCAGGATGTCCTAACTGTTCAGAGATCTTGTCTTGGTCTTGTCTTCCATGGAATTGTAGGGTGCCAAAAGCAAGCTCACATGCGTTGGCCGGGAATCGAACCCGGGTCAACTGCTTGGAAGGCAGCTATGCTCACCACTATACAACCAACGCTACATGCTGAAACTCGCCTAGCATGTACCATTGCAATATACCCAAGAGAAAAATGAGCTTGCTTATTTGCCTACTTTGCTAGATGTAAGCAGTGGGACACATGGTGATACTGCTTACAGACTTCAATTCAAGACTTCAGAAAGATCATGTGCCCCCCTGGATGATGCTGGTGCAACACACACAGCAAAGGACAGCAATTTGAAGTCTGGAAGATTCCAGGGCAAGGGTGGGAAGGATGAAAAGCTAGGTGGCCATGCAACCATTCCTGCTAACCCAAAGCTTACTTGTGCCCTACAACACATTGGCTTAAGACTTGACCAAATCCAATGCTCCAATATGGGGAAGCTTCTCTGTTTGCTGTTTTTTTTTTTTTTTTTTTTTTTTTTTAAGTGCGGTGTCACAGTTCACCCATCTCTTCAACTACAAGAACGGCCCAGGAGTAGTCTTAGCTACCCTAATATGTACGTTACAGCAGGGCCCTTATTACACTTTCTCTTACAGGGCAATGGAAACCGTTTTGCCCATGCGATAAAGCAAGGTGCAAAAATGAATTCATGCCTAGCAGAGGATGGTTTCGATCCATCGACCTCTGGGTTATGGGCCCAGCACGCTTCCGCTGCGCCACTCTGCTTCTGTTTGTATTCAACCTTCAAGTTTAAGAAGGGTACATTAGTTGAAATAGTTACACTACTATCTATGTTACAGCAAGGCCCTAATGACACTTTCTCTTAAGGGGCTATGGCCGACAATTGGCCCATATGGTAAGCAAGGTATAAAAACCAACGTACACCTAGCAGAGGATGGTTTCGATCCATCGACCTCTGGGTTATGGGCCCAGCACGCTTCCGCTGCGCCACTCTGCTGCCATACAGTGAATGCTTCATTGTGGGAAAAAGTGGCGTTAAACTTCTTGGAGCAGACTTACTTCCTCACTCCACAAGACACACATACATCCCCATAAAATCATTTAGCAACAACTGCAGGCACAGTCTCTGTGGCGCAATCGGTTAGCGCGTTCAGCTGTTAACCGAAAGGTTGGTGGTTCAAGCCCACCCAGGGACGGCCTTTCCTTTTGTGTTCAACAGTTGTCCGAAGAGAACCCCAGATAGCCATGTAGATTCATTTGAGACACATTGGAATCTCATTCACGTTCATGAAAAGGGTGAGCAGCATCAAGTTCATGTCTTAGTGATACAACAGACATCCCTGGCAGTGTCTGTGACCAAATGAAGTTTTCTGTACCCCAGAAGCAGCAGTAAAGTATTAGCCGGGGATCGAACCCAAAGCCTGGCGACGGCTGTCAAGCCAAAGAAAGGCAGTTCAAGCCCACCCAAGGACAGGCTCGCTTTAGTGCCTTGCTAGCTATTTGTTTAGAACATTATAGAGTGTCTGCATTAAGTGTTGACCATTTAGAAAGAACTTTAAGCTGGCGTAGAGTCTGCTGCACCGGAATGGAACCTCTCCAGAGACTGAGCAGGTGCAGGATGTCCTAACTGTTCAGAGATCTTGTCTTGGTCTTGTCTTCCATGGAATTGTAGGGTGCCAAAAGCAAGCTCACATGCGTTGGCCGGGAATCGAACCCGGGTCAACTGCTTGGAAGGCAGCTATGCTCACCACTATACCACCAACGCTACATGCTGAAACTCGCCTAGCATGTACCATTGCAATATACCCAAGAGAAAAATGAGCTTGCTTATTTGCCTACTTTGCTAGATGTAAGCAGTGGGACACATGGTGATACTGCTTACAGACTTCAATTCAAGACTTCAGAAAGATCATGTGCCCCCCTGGATGATGCTGGTGCAACACACACAGCAAAGGACAGCAATTTGAAGTCTGGAAGATTCCAGGGCAAGGGTGGGAAGGATGAAAAGCTAGGTGGCCATGCAACCATTCCTGCTAACCCAAAGCTTACTTGTGCCCTACAACACATTGGCTTAAGACTTGACCAAATCCAATGCTCCAATATGGGGAAGCTTCTCTGTTTGCTGTTTTTTTTTTTTTTTTTTTTTTTTTTTTAAGTGCGGTGTCACAGTTCACCCATCTCTTCAACTACAAGAACGGCCCAGGAGTAGTCTTAGCTACCCTAATATGTACGTTACAGCAGGGCCCTTATTACACTTTCTCTTACAGGGCAATGGAAACCGTTTTGCCCATGCGATAAAGCAAGGTGCAAAAATGAATTCATGCCTAGCAGAGGATGGTTTCGATCCATCGACCTCTGGGTTATGGGCCCAGCACGCTTCCGCTGCGCCACTCTGCTTCTGTTTGTATTCAACCTTCAAGTTTAAGAAGGGTACATTAGTTGAAATAGTTACACTACTATCTATGTTACAGCAAGGCCCTAATGACACTTTCTCTTAAGGGGCTATGGCCGACAATTGGCCCATATGGTAAGCAAGGTATAAAAACCAACGTACACCTAGCAGAGGATGGTTTCGATCCATCGACCTCTGGGTTATGGGCCCAGCACGCTTCCGCTGCGCCACTCTGCTGCCATACAGTGAATGCTTCATTGTGGGAAAAAGTGGCGTTAAACTTCTTGGAGCAGACTTACTTCCTCACTCCACAAGACACACATACATCCCCATAAAATCATTTAGCAACAACTGCAGGCACAGTCTCTGTGGCGCAATCGGTTAGCGCGTTCAGCTGTTAACCGAAAGGTTGGTGGTTCAAGCCCACCCAGGGACGGCCTTTCCTTTTGTGTTCAACAGTTGTCCGAAGAGAACCCCAGATAGCCATGTAGATTCATTTGAGACACATTGGAATCTCATTCACGTTCATGAAAAGGGTGAGCAGCATCAAGTTCATGTCTTAGTGATACAACAGACATCCCTGGCAGTGTCTGTGACCAAATGAAGTTTTCTGTACCCCAGAAGCAGCAGTAAAGTATTAGCCGGGGATCGAACCCAAAGCCTGGCGACGGCTGTCAAGCCAAAGAAAGGCAGTTCAAGCCCACCCAAGGACAGGCTCACTTTAGTGCCTTGCTAGCTATTTGTTTAGAACATTATAGAGTGTCTGCATTAAGTGTTGACCATTTAGAAAGAACTTTAAGCTGGCGTAGAGTCTGCTGCACCGGAATGGAACCTCTCCAGAGACTGAGCAGGTGCAGGATGTCCTAACTGTTCAGAGATCTTGTCTTGGTCTTGTCTTCCATGGAATTGTAGGGTGCCAAAAGCAAGCTCACATGCGTTGGCCGGGAATCGAACCCGGGTCAACTGCTTGGAAGGCAGCTATGCTCACCACTATACCACCAACGCTACATGCTGAAACTCGCCTAGCATGTACCATTGCAATATACCCAAGAGAAAAATGAGCTTGCTTATTTGCCTACTTTGCTAGATGTAAGCAGTGGGACACATGGTGATACTGCTTACAGACTTCAATTCAAGACTTCAGAAAGATCATGTGCCCCCCTGGATGATGCTGGTGCAACACACACAGCAAAGGACAGCAATTTGAAGTCTGGAAGATTCCAGGGCAAGGGTGGGAAGGATGAAAAGCTAGGTGGCCATGCAACCATTCCTGCTAACCCAAAGCTTACTTGTGCCCTACAACACATTGGCTTAAGACTTGACCAAATCCAATGCTCCAATATGGGGAAGCTTCTCTGTTTGCTGTTTTTTTTTTTTTTTTTTTTTTAAGTGCGGTGTCACAGTTCACCCATCTCTTCAACTACAAGAACGGCCCAGGAGTAGTCTTAGCTACCCTAATATGTACGTTACAGCAGGGCCCTTATTACACTTTCTCTTACAGGGCAATGGAAACCGTTTTGCCCATGCGATAAAGCAAGGTGCAAAAATGAATTCATGCCTAGCAGAGGAT
>NC_090649.1:8578283-8603283 GCF_040937935.1 Hyperolius riggenbachi | reverse complement strand
CAGGCACAGTCTCTGTGGCGCAATCGGTTAGCGCGTTCAGCTGTTAACCGAAAGGTTGGTGGTTCAAGCCCACCCAGGGACGGCCTTTCCTTTTGTGTTCAACAGTTGTCCGAGGAGAACCCCAGATAGCCATGTAGATTCATTTGAGACACATTGGAATCTCATTCACGTTCATGAAAAGGGTGAGCAGCATCAAGTTCATGTCTTAGTGATACAACAGACATCCCTGGCAGTGTCTGTGACCAAATGAAGTTTTCTGTACCCCAGAAGCAGCAGTAAAGTATTAGCCGGGGATCGAACCCAAAGCCTGGCGACGGCTGTCAAGCCAAAGAAAGGCAGTTCAAGCCCAGCCAAGGACAGGCTCGCTTTAGTGCCTTGCTAGCTATTTGTTTAGAACATTATAGAGTGTCTGCATTAAGTGTTGACCATTTAGAAAGAACTTTAAGCTGGCGTAGAGTCTGCTGCACCGGAATGGAACCTCTCCAGAGACTGAGCAGGTGCAGGATGTCCTAACTGTTCAGAGATCTTGTCTTGGTCTTGTCTTCCATGGAATTGTAGGGTGCCAAAAGCAAGCTCACATGCGTTGGCCGGGAATCGTACCCGGGTCAACTGCTTGGAAGGCAGCTAAGCTCACCACTATACCACCAACGCTACATGCTGAAACTCGCCTAGCATGTACCATTGCAATATACCCAAGAGAAAAATGAGCTTGCTTATTTGCCTACTTTGCTAGATGTAAGCAGTGGGACACATGGTGATACTGCTTACAGACTTCAATTCAAGACTTCAGAAAGATCATGTGCCCCCCTGGATGATGCTGGTGCAACACACACAGCAAAGGACAGCAATTTGAAGTCTGGAAGATTCCAGGGCAAGGGTGGGAAGGATGAAAAGCTAGGTGGCCATGCAACCATTCCTGCTAACCCAAAGCTTACTTGTGCCCTACAACACATTGGCTTAAGACTTGACCAAATCCAATGCTCCAATATGGGGAAGCTTCTCTGTTTGCTGTTTTTTTTTTTTTTTTTTTTTTTTTTTTTAAGTGCGGTGTCACAGTTCACCCATCTCTTCAACTGCAAGAACGGCCCAGGAGTAGTCTTAGCTACCCTAATATGTACGTTACAGCAGGGCCCTTATTACACTTTCTCTTACAGGGCAATGGAAACCGTTTTGCCCATGCGATAAAGCAAGGTGCAAAAATGAATTCATGCCTAGCAGAGGATGGTTTCGATCCATCGACCTCTGGGTTATGGGCCCAGCACGCTTCCGCTGCGCCACTCTGCTTCTGTTTGTATTCAACCTTCAAGTTTAAGAAGGGTACATTAGTTGAAATAGTTACACTACTATCTATGTTACAGCAAGGCCCTAATGACACTTTCTCTTAAGGGGCTATGGCCGACAATTGGCCCATATGGTAAGCAAGGTATAAAAACCAACGTACACCTAGCAGAGGATGGTTTCGATCCATCGACCTCTGGGTTATGGGCCCAGCACGCTTCCGCTGCGCCACTCTGCTGCCATACAGTGAATGCTTCATTGTGGGAAAAAGTGGCGTTAAACTTCTTGGAGCAGACTTACTTCCTCACTCCACAAGACACACATACATCCCCATAAAATCATTTAGCAACAACTGCAGGCACAGTCTCTGTGGCGCAATCGGTTAGCGCGTTCGGCTGTTAACCGAAAGGTTGGTGGTTCAAGCCCACCCAGGGACGGCCTTTCCTTTTGTGTTCAACAGTTGTCCGAAGAGAACCCCAGATAGCCATGTAGATTCATTTGAGACACATTGGAATCTCATTCACGTTCATGAAAAGGGTGAGCAGCATCAAGTTCATGTCTTAGTGATACAACAGACATCCCTGGCAGTGTCTGTGACCAAATGAAGTTTTCTGTACCCCAGAAGCAGCAGTAAAGTATTAGCCGGGGATCGAACCCAAAGCCTGGCGACGGCTGTCAAGCCAAAGAAAGGCAGTTCAAGCCCACCCAAGGACAGGCTCGCTTTAGTGCCTTGCTAGCTATTTGTTTAGAACATTATAGAGTGTCTGCATTAAGTGTTGACCATTTAGAAAGAACTTTAAGCTGGCGTAGAGTCTGCTGCACCGGAATGGAACCTCTCCAGAGACTGAGCAGGTGCAGGATGTCCTAACTGTTCAGAGATCTTGTCTTGGTCTTGTCTTCCATGGAATTGTAGGGTGCCAAAAGCAAGCTCACATGCGTTGGCCGGGAATCGAACCCGGGTCAACTGCTTGGAAGGCAGCTAAGCTCACCACTATACCACCAACGCTACATGCTGAAACTCGCCTAGCATGTACCATTGCAATATACCCAAGAGAAAAATGAGCTTGCTTATTTGCCTACTTTGCTAGATGTAAGCAGTGGGACACATGGTGATACTGCTTACAGACTTCAATTCAAGACTTCAGAAAGATCATGTGCCCCCCTGGATGATGCTGGTGCAACACACACAGCAAAGGACAGCAATTTGAAGTCTGGAAGATTCCAGGGCAAGGGTGGGAAGGATGAAAAGCTAGGTGGCCATGCAACCATTCCTGCTAACCCAAAGCTTACTTGTGCCCTACAACACATTGGCTTAAGACTTGACCAAATCCAATGCTCCAATATGGGGAAGCTTCTCTGTTTGCTGTTTTTTTTTTTTTTTTTTTTTTTTTTTAAGTGCGGTGTCACAGTTCACCCATCTCTTCAACTACAAGAACGGCCCAGGAGTAGTCTTAGCTACCCTAATATGTACGTTACAGCAGGGCCCTTATTACACTTTCTCTTACAGGGCAATGGAAACCGTTTTGCCCATGCGATAAAGCAAGGTGCAAAAATGAATTCATGCCTAGCAGAGGATGGTTTCGATCCATCGACCTCTGGGTTATGGGCCCAGCACGCTTCCGCTGCGCCACTCTGCTTCTGTTTGTATTCAACCTTCAAGTTTAAGAAGGGTACATTAGTTGAAATAGTTACACTACTATCTATGTTACAGCAAGGCCCTAATGACACTTTCTCTTAAGGGGCTATGGCCGACAATTGGCCCATATGGTAAGCAAGGTATAAAAACCAACGTACACCTAGCAGAGGATGGTTTCGATCCATCGACCTCTGGGTTATGGGCCCAGCACGCTTCCGCTGCGCCACTCTGCTGCCATACAGTGAATGCTTCATTGTGGGAAAAAGTGGCGTTAAACTTCTTGGAGCAGACTTACTTCCTCACTCCACAAGACACACATACATCCCCATAAAATCATTTAGCAACAACTGCAGGCACAGTCTCTGTGGCGCAATCGGTTAGCGCGTTCAGCTGTTAACCGAAAGGTTGGTGGTTCAAGCCCACCCTGGGACGGCCTTTCCTTTTGTGTTCAACAGTTGTCCGAAGAGAACCCCAGATAGCCATGTAGATTCATTTGAGACACATTGGAATCTCATTCACGTTCATGAAAAGGGTGAGCAGCATCAAGTTCATGTCTTAGTGATACAACAGACATCCCTGGCAGTGTCTGTGACCAAATGAAGTTTTCTGTACCCCAGAAGCAGCAGTAAAGTATTAGCCGGGGATCGAACCCAAAGCCTGGCGACGGCTGTCAAGCCAAAGAAAGGCAGTTCAAGCCCAGCCAAGGACAGGCTCGCTTTAGTGCCTTGCTAGCTATTTGTTTAGAACATTATAGAGTGTCTGCATTAAGTGTTGACCATTTAGAAAGAACTTTAAGCTGGCGTAGAGTCTGCTGCACCGGAATGGAACCTCTCCAGAGACTGAGCAGGTGCAGGATGTCCTAACTGTTCAGAGATCTTGTCTTGGTCTTGTCTTCCATGGAATTGTAGGGTGCCAAAAGCAAGCTCACATGCGTTGGCCGGGAATCGAACCCGGGTCAACTGCTTGGAAGGCAGCTAAGCTCACCACTATACCACCAACGCTACATGCTGAAACTCGCCTAGCATGTACCATTGCAATATACCCAAGAGAAAAATGAGCTTGCTTATTTGCCTACTTTGCTAGATGTAAGCAGTGGGACACATGGTGATACTGCTTACAGACTTCAATTCAAGACTTCAGAAAGATCATGTGCCCCCCTGGATGATGCTGGTGCAACACACACAGCAAAGGACAGCAATTTGAAGTCTGGAAGATTCCAGGGCAAGGGTGGGAAGGATGAAAAGCTAGGTGGCCATGCAACCATTCCTGCTAACCCAAAGCTTACTTGTGCCCTACAACACATTGGCTTAAGACTTGACCAAATCCAATGCTCCAATATGGGGAAGCTTCTCTGTTTGCTGTTTTTTTTTTTTTTTTTTTTTTTAAGTGCGGTGTCACAGTTCACCCATCTCTTCAACTGCAAGAACGGCCCAGGAGTAGTCTTAGCTACCCTAATATGTACGTTACAGCAGGGCCCTTATTACACTTTCTCTTACAGGGCAATGGAAACCGTTTTGCCCATGCGATAAAGCAAGGTGCAAAAATGAATTCATGCCTAGCAGAGGATGGTTTCGATCCATCGACCTCTGGGTTATGGGCCCAGCACGCTTCCGCTGCGCCACTCTGCTTCTGTTTGTATTCAACCTTCAAGTTTAAGAAGGGTACATTAGTTGAAATAGTTACACTACTATCTATGTTACAGCAAGGCCCTAATGACACTTTCTCTTAAGGGGCTATGGCCGACAATTGGCCCATATGGTAAGCAAGGTATAAAAACCAACGTACACCTAGCAGAGGATGGTTTCGATCCATCGACCTCTGGGTAATGGGCCCAGCACGCTTCCGCTGCGCCACTCTGCTGCCATACAGTGAATGCTTCATTGTGGGAAAAAGTGGCGTTAAACTTCTTGGAGCAGACTTACTTCCTCACTCCACAAGACACACATACATCCCCATAAAATCATTTAGCAACAACTGCAGGCACAGTCTCTGTGGCGCAATCGGTTAGCGCGTTCAGCTGTTAACCGAAAGGTTGGTGGTTCAAGCCCACCCAGGGACGGCCTTTCCTTTTGTGTTCAACAGTTGTCCGAAGAGAACCCCAGATAGCCATGTAGATTCATTTGAGACACATTGGAATCTCATTCACGTTCATGAAAAGGGTGAGCAGCATCAAGTTCATGTCTTAGTGATACAACAGACATCCCTGGCAGTGTCTGTGACCAAATGAAGTTTTCTGTACCCCAGAAGCAGCAGTAAAGTATTAGCCGGGGATCGAACCCAAAGCCTGGCGACGGCTGTCAAGCCAAAGAAAGGCAGTTCAAGCCCACCCAAGGACAGGCTCGCTTTAGTGCCTTGCTAGCTATTTGTTTAGAACATTATAGAGTGTCTGCATTAAGTGTTGACCATTTAGAAAGAACTTTAAGCTGGCGTAGAGTCTGCTGCACCGGAATGGAACCTCTCCAGAGACTGAGCAGGTGCAGGATGTCCTAACTGTTCAGAGATCTTGTCTTGGTCTTGTCTTCCATGGAATTGTAGGGTGCCAAAAGCAAGCTCACATGCGTTGGCCGGGAATCGAACCCGGGTCAACTGCTTGGAAGGCAGCTATGCTCACCACTATACCACCAACGCTACATGCTGAAACTCGCCTAGCATGTACCATTGCAATATACCCAAGAGAAAAATGAGCTTGCTTATTTGCCTACTTTGCTAGATGTAAGCAGTGGGACACATGGTGATACTGCTTACAGACTTCAATTCAAGACTTCAGAAAGATCATGTGCCCCCCTGGATGATGCTGGTGCAACACACACAGCAAAGGACAGCAATTTGAAGTCTGGAAGATTCCAGGGCAAGGGTGGGAAGGATGAAAAGCTAGGTGGCCATGCAACCATTCCTGCTAACCCAAAGCTTACTTGTGCCCTACAACACATTGGCTTAAGACTTGACCAAATCCAATGCTCCAATATGGGGAAGCTTCTCTGTTTGCTGTTTTTTTTTTTTTTTTTTTTTTTTTTTAAGTGCGGTGTCACAGTTCACCCATCTCTTCAACTACAAGAACGGCCCAGGAGTAGTCTTAGCTACCCTAATATGTACGTTACAGCAGGGCCCTTATTACACTTTCTCTTACAGGGCAATGGAAACCGTTTTGCCCATGCGATAAAGCAAGGTGCAAAAATGAATTCATGCCTAGCAGAGGATGGTTTCGATCCATCGACCTCTGGGTTATGGGCCCAGCACGCTTCCGCTGCGCCACTCTGCTTCTGTTTGTATTCAACCTTCAAGTTTAAGAAGGGTACATTAGTTGAAATAGTTACACTACTATCTATGTTACAGCAAGGCCCTAATGACACTTTCTCTTAAGGGGCTATGGCCGACAATTGGCCCATATGGTAAGCAAGGTATAAAAACCAACGTACACCTAGCAGAGGATGGTTTCGATCCATCGACCTCTGGGTTATGGGCCCAGCACGCTTCCGCTGCGCCACTCTGCTGCCATACAGTGAATGCTTCATTGTGGGAAAAAGTGGCGTTAAACTTCTTGGAGCAGACTTACTTCCTCACTCCACAAGACACACATACATCCCCATAAAATCATTTAGCAACAACTGCAGGCACAGTCTCTGTGGCGCAATCGGTTAGCGCGTTCAGCTGTTAACCGAAAGGTTGGTGGTTCAAGCCCACCCAGGGACGGCCTTTCCTTTTGTGTTCAACAGTTGTCCGAAGAGAACCCCAGATAGCCATGTAGATTCATTTGAGACACATTGGAATCTCATTCACGTTCATGAAAAGGGTGAGCAGCATCAAGTTCATGTCTTAGTGATACAACAGACATCCCTGGCAGTGTCTGTGACCAAATGAAGTTTTCTGTACCCCAGAAGCAGCAGTAAAGTATTAGCCGGGGATCGAACCCAAAGCCTGGCGACGGCTGTCAAGCCAAAGAAAGGCAGTTCAAGCCCAGCCAAGGACAGGCTCGCTTTAGTGCCTTGCTAGCTATTTGTTTAGAACATTATAGAGTGTCTGCATTAAGTGTTGACCATTTAGAAAGAACTTTAAGCTGGCGTAGAGTCTGCTGCACCGGAATGGAACCTCTCCAGAGACTGAGCAGGTGCAGGATGTCCTAACTGTTCAGAGATCTTGTCTTGGTCTTGTCTTCCATGGAATTGTAGGGTGCCAAAAGCAAGCTCACATGCGTTGGCCGGGAATCGTACCCGGGTCAACTGCTTGGAAGGCAGCTATGCTCACCACTATACCACCAACGCTACATGCTGAAACTCGCCTAGCATGTACCATTGCAATATACCCAAGAGAAAAATGAGCTTGCTTATTTGCCTACTTTGCTAGATGTAAGCAGTGGGACACATGGTGATACTGCTTACAGACTTCAATTCAAGACTTCAGAAAGATCATGTGCCCCCCTGGATGATGCTGGTGCAACACACACAGCAAAGGACAGCAATTTGAAGTCTGGAAGATTCCAGGGCAAGGGTGGGAAGGATGAAAAGCTAGGTGGCCATGCAACCATTCCTGCTAACCCAAAGCTTACTTGTGCCCTACAACACATTGGCTTAAGACTTGACCAAATCCAATGCTCCAATATGGGGAAGCTTCTCTGTTTGCTGTTTTTTTTTTTTTTTTTTTTTTTAAGTGCGGTGTCACAGTTCACCCATCTCTTCAACTGCAAGAACGGCCCAGGAGTAGTCTTAGCTACCCTAATATGTACGTTACAGCAGGGCCCTTATTACACTTTCTCTTACAGGGCAATGGAAACCGTTTTGCCCATGCGATAAAGCAAGGTGCAAAAATGAATTCATGCCTAGCAGAGGATGGTTTCGATCCATCGACCTCTGGGTTATGGGCCCAGCACGCTTCCGCTGCGCCACTCTGCTTCTGTTTGTATTCAACCTTCAAGTTTAAGAAGGGTACATTAGTTGAAATAGTTACACTACTATCTATGTTACAGCAAGGCCCTAATGACACTTTCTCTTAAGGGGCTATGGCCGACAATTGGCCCATATGGTAAGCAAGGTATAAAAACCAACGTACACCTAGCAGAGGATGGTTTCGATCCATCGACCTCTGGGTTATGGGCCCAGCACGCTTCCGCTGCGCCACTCTGCTGCCATACAGTGAATGCTTCATTGTGGGAAAAAGTGGCGTTAAACTTCTTGGAGCAGACTTACTTCCTCACTCCACAAGACACACATACATCCTCATAAAATCATTTAGCAACAACTGCAGGCACAGTCTCTGTGGCGCAATCGGTTAGCGCGTTCGGCTGTTAACAGAAAGGTTGGTGGTTCAAGCCCACCCAGGGACGGCCTTTCCTTTTGTGTTCAACAGTTGTCCGAAGAGAACCCCAGATAGCCATGTAGATTCATTTGAGACACATTGGAATCTCATTCACGTTCATGAAAAGGGTGAGCAGCATCAAGTTCATGTCTTAGTGATACAACAGACATCCCTGGCAGTGTCTGTGACCAAATGAAGTTTTCTGTACCCCAGAAGCAGCAGTAAAGTATTAGCCGGGGATCGAACCCAAAGCCTGGCGACGGCTGTCAAGCCAAAGAAAGGCAGTTCAAGCCCACCCAAGGACAGGCTCGCTTTAGTGCCTTGCTAGCTATTTGTTTAGAACATTATAGAGTGTCTGCATTAAGTGTTGACCATTTAGAAAGAACTTTAAGCTGGCGTAGAGTCTGCTGCACCGGAATGGAACCTCTCCAGAGACTGAGCAGGTGCAGGATGTCCTAACTGTTCAGAGATCTTGTCTTGGTCTTGTCTTCCCTGGAATTGTAGGGTGCCAAAAGCAAGCTCACATGCGTTGGCCGGGAATCGAACCCGGGTCAACTGCTTGGAAGGCAGCTATGCTCACCACTATACCACCAACGCTACATGCTGAAACTTGCCTAGCATGTACCATTGCAATATACCCAAGAGAAAAATGAGCTTGCTTATTTGCCTACTTTGCTAGATGTAAGCAGTGGGACACATGGTGATACTGCTTACAGACTTCAATTCAAGACTTCAGAAAGATCATGTGCCCCCCTGGATGATGCTGGTGCAACACACACAGCAAAGGACAGCAATTTGAAGTCTGGAAGATTCCAGGGCAAGGGTGGGAAGGATGAAAAGCTAGGTGGCCATGCAACCATTCCTGCTAACCCAAAGCTTACTTGTGCCCTACAACACATTGGCTTAAGACTTGACCAAATCCAATGCTCCAATATGGGGAAGCTTCTCTGGTTGCTGTTTTTTTTTTTTTTTTTTTTTTTTTTTTTTTAAGTGCGGTGTCACAGTTCACCCATCTCTTCAACTGCAAGAACGGCCCAGGAGTAGTCTTAGCTACCCTAATATGTACGTTACAGCAGGGCCCTTATTACACTTTCTCTTACAGGGCAATGGAAACCGTTTTGCCCATGCGATAAAGCAAGGTGCAAAAATGAATTCATGCCTAGCAGAGGATGGTTTCGATCCATCGACCTCTGGGTTATGGGCCCAGCACGCTTCCGCTGCGCCACTCTGCTTCTGTTTGTATTCAACCTTCAAGTTTAAGAAGGGTACATTAGTTGAAATAGTTACACTACTATCTATGTTACAGCAAGGCCCTAATGACACTTTCTCTTAAGGGGCTATGGCCGACAATTGGCCCATATGGTAAGCAAGGTATAAAAACCAACGTACACCTAGCAGAGGATGGTTTCGATCCATCGACCTCTGGGTTATGGGCCCAGCACGCTTCCGCTGCGCCACTCTGCTGCCATACAGTGAATGCTTCATTGTGGGAAAAAGTGGCGTTAAACTTCTTGGAGCAGACTTACTTCCTCACTCCACAAGACACACATACATCCCCATAAAATCATTTAGCAACAACTGCAGGCACAGTCTCTGTGGCGCAATCGGTTAGCGCGTTCGGCTGTTAACCGAAAGGTTGGTGGTTCAAGCCCACCCAGGGACGGCCTTTCCTTTTGTGTTCAACAGTTGTCCGAAGAGAACCCCAGATAGCCATGTAGATTCATTTGAGACACATTGGAATCTCATTCACGTTCATGAAAAGGGTGAGCAGCATCAAGTTCATGTCTTAGTGATACAACAGACATCCCTGGCAGTGTCTGTGACCAAATGAAGTTTTCTGTACCCCAGAAGCAGCAGTAAAGTATTAGCCGGGGATCGAACCCAAAGCCTGGCGACGGCTGTCAAGCCAAAGAAAGGCAGTTCAAGCCCAGCCAAGGACAGGCTCGCTTTAGTGCCTTGCTAGCTATTTGTTTAGAACATTATAGAGTGTCTGCATTAAGTGTTGACCATTTAGAAAGAACTTTAAGCTGGCGTAGAGTCTGCTGCACCGGAATGGAACCTCTCCAGAGACTGAGCAGGTGCAGGATGTCCTAACTGTTCAGAGATCTTGTCTTGGTCTTGTCTTCCATGGAATTGTAGGGTGCCAAAAGCAAGCTCACATGCGTTGGCCGGGAATCGTACCCGGGTCAACTGCTTGGAAGGCAGCTATGCTCACCACTATACCACCAATGCTACATGCTGAAACTCGCCTAGCATGTACCATTGCAATATACCCAAGAGAAAAATGAGCTTGCTTATTTGCCTACTTTGCTAGATGTAAGCAGTGGGACACATGGTGATACTGCTTACAGACTTCAATTCAAGACTTCAGAAAGATCATGTGCCCCCCTGGATGATGCTGGTGCAACACACACAGCAAAGGACAGCAATTTGAAGTCTGGAAGATTCCAGGGCAAGGGTGGGAAGGATGAAAAGCTAGGTGGCCATGCAACCATTCCTGCTAACCCAAAGCTTACTTGTGCCCTACAACACATTGGCTTAAGACTTGACCAAATCCAATGCTCCAATATGGGGAAGCTTCTCTGTTTGCTGTTTTTTTTTTTTTTTTTTTTTTAAGTGCGGTGTCACAGTTCACCCATCTCTTCAACTGCAAGAACGGCCCAGGAGTAGTCTTAGCTACCCTAATATGTACGTTACAGCAGGGCCCTTATTACACTTTCTCTTACAGGGCAATGGAAACCGTTTTGCCCATGCGATAAAGCAAGGTGCAAAAATGAATTCATGCCTAGCAGAGGATGGTTTCGATCCATCGACCTCTGGGTTATGGGCCCAGCACGCTTCCGCTGCGCCACTCTGCTTCTGTTTGTATTCAACCTTCAAGTTTAAGAAGGGTACATTAGTTGAAATAGTTACACTACTATCTATGTTACAGCAAGGCCCTAATGACACTTTCTCTTAAGGGGCTATGGCCGACAATTGGCCCATATGGTAAGCAAGGTATAAAAACCAACGTACACCTAGCAGAGGATGGTTTCGATCCATCGACCTCTGGGTTATGGGCCCAGCACGCTTCCGCTGCGCCACTCTGCTGCCATACAGTGAATGCTTCATTGTGGGAAAAAGTGGCGTTAAACTTCTTGGAGCAGACTTACTTCCTCACTCCACAAGACACACATACATCCCCATAAAATCATTTAGCAACAACTGCAGGCACAGTCTCTGTGGCGCAATCGGTTAGCGCGTTCGGCTGTTAACCGAAAGGTTGGTGGTTCAAGCCCACCCAGGGACGGCCTTTCCTTTTGTGTTCAACAGTTGTCCGAAGAGAACCCCAGATAGCCATGTAGATTCATTTGAGACACATTGGAATCTCATTCACGTTCATGAAAAGGGTGAGCAGCATCAAGTTCATGTCTTAGTGATACAACAGACATCCCTGGCAGTGTCTGTGACCAAATGAAGTTTTCTGTACCCCAGAAGCAGCAGTAAAGTATTAGCCGGGGATCGAACCCAAAGCCTGGCGACGGCTGTCAAGCCAAAGAAAGGCAGTTCAAGCCCACCCAAGGACAGGCTCGCTTTAGTGCCTTGCTAGCTATTTGTTTAGAACATTATAGAGTGTCTGCATTAAGTGTTGACCATTTAGAAAGAACTTTAAGCTGGCGTAGAGTCTGCTGCACCGGAATGGAACCTCTCCAGAGACTGAGCAGGTGCAGGATGTCCTAACTGTTCAGAGATCTTGTCTTGGTCTTGTCTTCCATGGAATTGTAGGGTGCCAAAAGCAAGCTCACATGCGTTGGCCGGGAATCGAACCCGGGTCAACTGCTTGGAAGGCAGCTATGCTCACCACTATACCACCAACGCTACATGCTGAAACTCGCCTAGCATGTACCATTGCAATATACCCAAGAGAAAAATGAGCTTGCTTATTTGCCTACTTTGCTAGATGTAAGCAGTGGGACACATGGTGATACTGCTTACAGACTTCAATTCAAGACTTCAGAAAGATCATGTGCCCCCCTGGATGATGCTGGTGCAACACACACAGCAAAGGACAGCAATTTGAAGTCTGGAAGATTCCAGGGCAAGGGTGGGAAGGATGAAAAGCTAGGTGGCCATGCAACCATTCCTGCTAACCCAAAGCTTACTTGTGCCCTACAACACATTGGCTTAAGACTTGACCAAATCCAATGCTCCAATATGGGGAAGCTTCTCTGTTTGCTGTTTTTTTTTTTTTTTTTTTTTTTTTTTTTTTAAGTGCGGTGTCACAGTTCACCCATCTCTTCAACTGCAAGAACGGCCCAGGAGTAGTCTTAGCTACCCTAATATGTACGTTACAGCAGGGCCCTTATTACACTTTCTCTTACAGGGCAATGGAAACCGTTTTGCCCATGCGATAAAGCAAGGTGCAAAAATGAATTCATGCCTAGCAGAGGATGGTTTCGATCCATCGACCTCTGGGTTATGGGCCCAGCACGCTTCCGCTGCGCCACTCTGCTTCTGTTTGTATTCAACCTTCAAGTTTAAGAAGGGTACATTAGTTGAAATAGTTACACTACTATCTATGTTACAGCAAGGCCCTAATGACACTTTCTCTTAAGGGGCTATGGCCGACAATTGGCCCATATGGTAAGCAAGGTATAAAAACCAACGTACACCTAGCAGAGGATGGTTTCGATCCATCGACCTCTGGGTTATGGGCCCAGCACGCTTCCGCTGCGCCACTCTGCTGCCATACAGTGAATGCTTCATTGTGGGAAAAAGTGGCGTTAAACTTCTTGGAGCAGACTTACTTCCTCACTCCACAAGACACACATACATCCCCATAAAATCATTTAGCAACAACTGCAGGCACAGTCTCTGTGGCGCAATCGGTTAGCGCGTTCGGCTGTTAACCGAAAGGTTGGTGGTTCAAGCCCACCCAGGGACGGCCTTTCCTTTTGTGTTCAACAGTTGTCCGAAGAGAACCCCAGATAGCCATGTAGATTCATTTGAGACACATTGGAATCTCATTCACGTTCATGAAAAGGGTGAGCAGCATCAAGTTCATGTCTTAGTGATACAACAGACATCCCTGGCAGTGTCTGTGACCAAATGAAGTTTTCTGTACCCCAGAAGCAGCAGTAAAGTATTAGCCGGGGATCGAACCCAAAGCCTGGCGACGGCTGTCAAGCCAAAGAAAGGCAGTTCAAGCCCAGCCAAGGACAGGCTCGCTTTAGTGCCTTGCTAGCTATTTGTTTAGAACATTATAGAGTGTCTGCATTAAGTGTTGACCATTTAGAAAGAACTTTAAGCTGGCGTAGAGTCTGCTGCACCGGAATGGAACCTCTCCAGAGACTGAGCAGGTGCAGGATGTCCTAACTGTTCAGAGATCTTGTCTTGGTCTTGTCTTCCATGGAATTGTAGGGTGCCAAAAGCAAGCTCACATGCGTTGGCCGGGAATCGTACCCGGGTCAACTGCTTGGAAGGCAGCTATGCTCACCACTATACCACCAACGCTACATGCTGAAACTCGCCTAGCATGTACCATTGCAATATACCCAAGAGAAAAATGAGCTTGCTTATTTGCCTACTTTGCTAGATGTAAGCAGTGGGACACATGGTGATACTGCTTACAGACTTCAATTCAAGACTTCAGAAAGATCATGTGCCCCCCTGGATGATGCTGGTGCAACACACACAGCAAAGGACAGCAATTTGAAGTCTGGAAGATTCCAGGGCAAGGGTGGGAAGGATGAAAAGCTAGGTGGCCATGCAACCATTCCTGCTAACCCAAAGCTTACTTGTGCCCTACAACACATTGGCTTAAGACTTGACCAAATCCAATGCTCCAATATGGGGAAGCTTCTCTGTTTGCTGTTTTTTTTTTTTTTTTTTTTTTAAGTGCGGTGTCACAGTTCACCCATCTCTTCAACTGCAAGAACGGCCCAGGAGTAGTCTTAGCTACCCTAATATGTACGTTACAGCAGGGCCCTTATTACACTTTCTCTTACAGGGCAATGGAAACCGTTTTGCCCATGCGATAAAGCAAGGTGCAAAAATGAATTCATGCCTAGCAGAGGATGGTTTCGATCCATCGACCTCTGGGTTATGGGCCCAGCACGCTTCCGCTGCGCCACTCTGCTTCTGTTTGTATTCAACCTTCAAGTTTAAGAAGGGTACATTAGTTGAAATAGTTACACTACTATCTATGTTACAGCAAGGCCCTAATGACACTTTCTCTTAAGGGGCTATGGCCGACAATTGGCCCATATGGTAAGCAAGGTATAAAAACCAACGTACACCTAGCAGAGGATGGTTTCGATCCATCGACCTCTGGGTTATGGGCCCAGCACGCTTCCGCTGCGCCACTCTGCTGCCATACAGTGAATGCTTCATTGTGGGAAAAAGTGGCGTTAAACTTCTTGGAGCAGACTTACTTCCTCACTCCACAAGACACACATACATCCCCATAAAATCATTTAGCAACAACTGCAGGCACAGTCTCTGTGGCGCAATCGGTTAGCGCGTTCGGCTGTTAACCGAAAGGTTGGTGGTTCAAGCCCACCCAGGGACGGCCTTTCCTTTTGTGTTCAACAGTTGTCCGAAGAGAACCCCAGATAGCCATGTAGATTCATTTGAGACACATTGGAATCTCATTCACGTTCATGAAAAGGGTGAGCAGCATCAAGTTCATGTCTTAGTGATACAACAGACATCCCTGGCAGTGTCTGTGACCAAATGAAGTTTTCTGTACCCCAGAAGCAGCAGTAAAGTATTAGCCGGGGATCGAACCCAAAGCCTGGCGACGGCTGTCAAGCCAAAGAAAGGCAGTTCAAGCCCACCCAAGGACAGGCTCGCTTTAGTGCCTTGCTAGCTATTTGTTTAGAACATTATAGAGTGTCTGCATTAAGTGTTGACCATTTAGAAAGAACTTTAAGCTGGCGTAGAGTCTGCTGCACCGGAATGGAACCTCTCCAGAGACTGAGCAGGTGCAGGATGTCCTAACTGTTCAGAGATCTTGTCTTGGTCTTGTCTTCCATGGAATTGTAGGGTGCCAAAAGCAAGCTCACATGCGTTGGCCGGGAATCGAACCCGGGTCAACTGCTTGGAAGGCAGCTATGCTCACCACTATACCACCAACGCTACATGCTGAAACTCGCCTAGCATGTACCATTGCAATATACCCAAGAGAAAAATGAGCTTGCTTATTTGCCTACTTTGCTAGATGTAAGCAGTGGGACACATGGTGATACTGCTTACAGACTTCAATTCAAGACTTCAGAAAGATCATGTGCCCCCCTGGATGATGCTGGTGCAACACACACAGCAAAGGACAGCAATTTGAAGTCTGGAAGATTCCAGGGCAAGGGTGGGAAGGATGAAAAGCTAGGTGGCCATGCAACCATTCCTGCTAACCCAAAGCTTACTTGTGCCCTACAACACATTGGCTTAAGACTTGACCAAATCCAATGCTCCAATATGGGGAAGCTTCTCTGTTTGCTGTTTTTTTTTTTTTTTTTTTTTTTTTTTTTTAAGTGCGGTGTCACAGTTCACCCATCTCTTCAACTGCAAGAACGGCCCAGGAGTAGTCTTAGCTACCTTAATATGTACGTTACAGCAGGGCCCTTATTACACTTTCTCTTACAGGGCAATGGAAACCGTTTTGCCCATGCGATAAAGCAAGGTGCAAAAATGAATTCATGCCTAGCAGAGGATGGTTTTGATCCATCGACCTCTGGGTTATGGGCCCAGCACGCTTCCGCTGTGCCACTCTGCTTCTGTTTGTATTCAACCTTCAAGTTTAAGAAGGGTACATTAGTTGAAATAGTTACACTACTATCTATGTTACAGCAAGGCCCTAATGACACTTTCTCTTAAGGGGCTATAGCCGACAATTGGCCCATATGGTAAGCAAGGTATAAAAACCAACGTACACCTAGCAGAGGATGGTTTCGATCCATCGACCTCTGGGTTATGGGCCCAGCACGCTTCCGCTGCGCCACTCTGCTGCCATACAGTGAATGCTTCATTGTGGGAAAAAGTGGCGTTAAACTTCTTGGAGCAGACTTACTTCCTCACTCCACAAGACACACATACATCCCCATAAAATCATTTAGCAACAACTGCAGGCACAGTCTCTGTGGCGCAATCGGTTAGCGCGTTCGGCTGTTAACCGAAAGGTTGGTGGTTCAAGCCCACCCAGGGACGGCCTTTCCTTTTGTGTTCAACAGTTGTCCGAAGAGAACCCCAGATAGCCATGTAGATTCATTTGAGACACATTGGAATCTCATTCACGTTCATGAAAAGGGTGAGCAGCATCAAGTTCATGTCTTAGTGATACAACAGACATCCCTGGCAGTGTCTGTGACCAAATGAAGTTTTCTGTACCCCAGAAGCAGCAGTAAAGTATTAGCCGGGGATCGAACCCAAAGCCTGGCGACGGCTGTCAAGCCAAAGAAAGGCAGTTCAAGCCCACCCAAGGACAGGCTCGCTTTAGTGCCTTGCTAGCTATTTGTTTAGAACATTATAGAGTGTCTGCATTAAGTGTTGACCATTTAGAAAGAACTTTAAGCTGGCGTAGAGTCTGCTGCACCGGAATGGAACCTCTCCAGAGACTGAGCAGGTGCAGGATGTCCTAACTGTTCAGAGATCTTGTCTTGGTCTTGTCTTCCATGGAATTGTAGGGTGCCAAAAGCAAGCTCACATGCGTTGGCCGGGAATCGAACCCGGGTCAACTGCTTGGAAGGCAGCTATGCTCACCACTATACCACCAACGCTACATGCTGAAACTCGCCTAGCATGTACCATTGCAATATACCCAAGAGAAAAATGAGCTTGCTTATTTGCCTACTTTGCTAGATGTAAGCAGTGGGACACATGGTGATACTGCTTACAGACTTCAATTCAAGACTTCAGAAAGATCATGTGCCCCCCTGGATGATGCTGGTGCAACACACACAGCAAAGGACAGCAATTTGAAGTCTGGAAGATTCCAGGGCAAGGGTGGGAAGGATGAAAAGCTAGGTGGCCATGCAACCATTCCTGCTAACCCAAAGCTTACTTGTGCCCTACAACACATTGGCTTAAGACTTGACCAAATCCAATGCTCCAATATGGGGAAGCTTCTCTGTTTGCTGTTTTTTTTTTTTTTTTTTTTTTTTTTTTTAAGTGCGGTGTCACAGTTCACCCATCTCTTCAACTGCAAGAACGGCCCAGGAGTAGTCTTAGCTACCTTAATATGTACGTTACAGCAGGGCCCTTATTACACTTTCTCTTACAGGGCAATGGAAACCGTTTTGCCCATGCGATAAAGCAAGGTGCAAAAATGAATTCATGCCTAGCAGAGGATGGTTTTGATCCATCGACCTCTGGGTTATGGGCCCAGCACGCTTCCGCTGTGCCACTCTGCTTCTGTTTGTATTCAACCTTCAAGTTTAAGAAGGGTACATTAGTTGAAATAGTTACACTACTATCTATGTTACAGCAAGGCCCTAATGACACTTTCTCTTAAGGGGCTATAGCCGACAATTGGCCCATATGGTAAGCAAGGTATAAAAACCAACGTACACCTAGCAGAGGATGGTTTCGATCCATCGACCTCTGGGTTATGGGCCCAGCACGCTTCCGCTGCGCCACTCTGCTGCCATACAGTGAATGCTTCATTGTGGGAAAAAGTGGCGTTAAACTTCTTGGAGCAGACTTACTTCCTCACTCCACAAGACACACATACATCCCCATAAAATCATTTAGCAACAACTGCAGGCACAGTCTCTGTGGCGCAATCGGTTAGCGCGTTCGGCTGTTAACCGAAAGGTTGGTGGTTCAAGCCCACCCAGGGACGGCCTTTCCTTTTGTGTTCAACAGTTGTCCGAAGAGAACCCCAGATAGCCATGTAGATTCATTTGAGACACATTGGAATCTCATTCACGTTCATGAAAAGGGTGAGCAGCATCAAGTTCATGTCTTAGTGATACAACAGACATCCCTGGCAGTGTCTGTGACCAAATGAAGTTTTCTGTACCCCAGAAGCAGCAGTAAAGTATTAGCCGGGGATCGAACCCAAAGCCTGGCGACGGCTGTCAAGACAAAGAAAGGCAGTTCAAGCCCACCCAAGGACAGGCTCGCTTTAGTGCCTTGCTAGCTATTTGTTTAGAACATTATAGAGTGTCTGCATTAAGTGTTGACCATTTAGAAAGAACTTTAAGCTGGCGTAGAGTCTGCTGCACCGGAATGGAACCTCTCCAGAGACTGAGCAGGTGCAGGATGTCCTAACTGTTCAGAGATCTTGTCTTGGTCTTGTCTTCCATGGAATTGTAGGGTGCCAAAAGCAAGCTCACATGCGTTGGCCGGGAATCGAACCCGGGTCAACTGCTTGGAAGGCAGCTATGCTCACCACTATACCACCAACGCTACATGCTGAAACTCGCCTAGCATGTACCATTGCAATATACCCAAGAGAAAAATGAGCTTGCTTATTTGCCTACTTTGCTAGATGTAAGCAGTGGGACACATGGTGATACTGCTTACAGACTTCAATTCAAGACTTCAGAAAGATCATGTGCCCCCCTGGATGATGCTGGTGCAACACACACAGCAAAGGACAGCAATTTGAAGTCTGGAAGATTCCAGGGCAAGGGTGGGAAGGATGAAAAGCTAGGTGGCCATGCAACCATTCCTGCTAACCCAAAGCTTACTTGTGCCCTACAACACATTGGCTTAAGACTTGACCAAATCCAATGCTCCAATATGGGGAAGCTTCTCTGTTTGCTGTTTTTTTTTTTTTTTTTTTTTTTAAGTGCGGTGTCACAGTTCACCCATCTCTTCAACTGCAAGAACGGCCCAGGAGTAGTCTTAGCTACCTTAATATGTACGTTACAGCAGGGCCCTTATTACACTTTCTCTTACAGGGCAATGGAAACCGTTTTGCCCATGCGATAAAGCAAGGTGCAAAAATGAATTCATGCCTAGCAGAGGATGGTTTTGATCCATCGACCTCTGGGTTATGGGCCCAGCACGCTTCCGCTGTGCCACTCTGCTTCTGTTTGTATTCAACCTTCAAGTTTAAGAAGGGTACATTAGTTGAAATAGTTACACTACTATCTATGTTACAGCAAGGCCCTAATGACACTTTCTCTTAAGGGGCTATAGCCGACAATTGGCCCATATGGTAAGCAAGGTATAAAAACCAACGTACACCTAGCAGAGGATGGTTTCGATCCATCGACCTCTGGGTTATGGGCCCAGCACGCTTCCGCTGCGCCACTCTGCTGCCATACAGTGAATGCTTCATTGTGGGAAAAAGTGGCGTTAAACTTCTTGGAGCAGACTTACTTCCTCACTCCACAAGACACACATACATCCCCATAAAATCCTTTAGCAACAACTGCAGGCACAGTCTCTGTGGCGCAATCGGTTAGCGCGTTCGGCTGTTAACCGAAAGGTTGGTGGTTCAAGCCCACCCAGGGACGGCCTTTCCTTTTGTGTTCAACAGTTGTCCGAAGAGAACCCCAGATAGCCATGTAGATTCATTTGAGACACATTGGAATCTCATTCACGTTCATGAAAAGGGTGAGCAGCATCAAGTTCATGTCTTAGTGATACAACAGACATCCCTGGCAGTGTCTGTGACCAAATGAAGTTTTCTGTACCCCAGAAGCAGCAGTAAAGTATTAGCCGGGGATCGAACCCAAAGCCTGGCGACGGCTGTCAAGCCAAAGAAAGGCAGTTCAAGCCCACCCAAGGACAGGCTCGCTTTAGTGCCTTGCTAGCTATTTGTTTAGAACATTATAGAGTGTCTGCATTAAGTGTTGACCATTTAGAAAGAACTTTAAGCTGGCGTAGAGTCTGCTGCACCGGAATGGAACCTCTCCAGAGACTGAGCAGGTGCAGGATGTCCTAACTGTTCAGAGATCTTGTCTTGGTCTTGTCTTCCATGGAATTGTAGGGTGCCAAAAGCAAGCTCACATGCGTTGGCCGGGAATCGAACCCGGGTCAACTGCTTGGAAGGCAGCTATGCTCACCACTATACCACCAACGCTACATGCTGAAACTCGCCTAGCATGTACCATTGCAATATACCCAAGAGAAAAATGAGCTTGCTTATTTGCCTACTTTGCTAGATGTAAGCAGTGGGACACATGGTGATACTGCTTACAGACTTCAATTCAAGACTTCAGAAAGATCATGTGCCCCCCTGGATGATGCTGGTGCAACACACACAGCAAAGGACAGCAATTTGAAGTCTGGAAGATTCCAGGGCAAGGGTGGGAAGGATGAAAAGCTAGGTGGCCATGCAACCATTCCTGCTAACCCAAAGCTTACTTGTGCCCTACAACACATTGGCTTAAGACTTGACCAAATCCAATGCTCCAATATGGGGAAGCTTCTCTGTTTGCTGTTTTTTTTTTTTTTTTTTTAAGTGCGGTGTCACAGTTCACCCATCTCTTCAACTGCAAGAACGGCCCAGGAGTAGTCTTAGCTACCTTAATATGTACGTTACAGCAGGGCCCTTATTACACTTTCTCTTACAGGGCAATGGAAACCGTTTTGCCCATGCGATAAAGCAAGGTGCAAAAATGAATTCATGCCTAGCAGAGGATGGTTTTGATCCATCGACCTCTGGGTTATGGGCCCAGCACGCTTCCGCTGTGCCACTCTGCTTCTGTTTGTATTCAACCTTCAAGTTTAAGAAGGGTACATTAGTTGAAATAGTTACACTACTATCTATGTTACAGCAAGGCCCTAATGACACTTTCTCTTAAGGGGCTATAGCCGACAATTGGCCCATATGGTAAGCAAGGTATAAAAACCAACGTACACCTAGCAGAGGATGGTTTCGATCCATCGACCTCTGGGTTATGGGCCCAGCACGCTTCCGCTGCGCCACTCTGCTGCCATACAGTGAATGCTTCATTGTGGGAAAAAGTGGCGTTAAACTTCTTGGAGCAGACTTACTTCCTCACTCCACAAGACACACATACATCCCCATAAAATCATTTAGCAACAACTGCAGGCACAGTCTCTGTGGCGCAATCGGTTAGCGCGTTCGGCTGTTAACCGAAAGGTTGGTGGTTCAAGCCCACCCAGGGACGGCCTTTCCTTTTGTGTTCAACAGTTGTCCGAAGAGAACCCCAGATAGCCATGTAGATTCATTTGAGACACATTGGAATCTCATTCACGTTCATGAAAAGGGTGAGCAGCATCAAGTTCATGTCTTAGTGATACAACAGACATCCCTGGCAGTGTCTGTGACCAAATGAAGTTTTCTGTACCCCAGAAGCAGCAGTAAAGTATTAGCCGGGGATCGAACCCAAAGCCTGGCGACGGCTGTCAAGCCAAAGAAAGGCAGTTCAAGCCCACCCAAGGACAGGCTCGCTTTAGTGCCTTGCTAGCTATTTGTTTAGAACATTATAGAGTGTCTGCATTAAGTGTTGACCATTTAGAAAGAACTTTAAGCTGGCGTAGAGTCTGCTGCACCGGAATGGAACCTCTCCAGAGACTGAGCAGGTGCAGGATGTCCTAACTGTTCAGAGATCTTGTCTTGGTCTTGTCTTCCATGGAATTGTAGGGTGCCAAAAGCAAGCTCACATGCGTTGGCCGGGAATCGAACCCGGGTCAACTGCTTGGAAGGCAGCTATGCTCACCACTATACCACCAACGCTACATGCTGAAACTCGCCTAGCATGTACCATTGCAATATACCCAAGAGAAAAATGAGCTTGCTTATTTGCCTACTTTGCTAGATGTAAGCAGTGGGACACATGGTGATACTGCTTACAGACTTCAATTCAAGACTTCAGAAAGATCATGTGCCCCCCTGGATGATGCTGGTGCAACACACACAGCAAAGGACAGCAATTTGAAGTCTGGAAGATTCCAGGGCAAGGGTGGGAAGGATGAAAAGCTAGGTGGCCATGCAACCATTCCTGCTAACCCAAAGCTTACTTGTGCCCTACAACACATTGGCTTAAGACTTGACCAAATCCAATGCTCCAATATGGGGAAGCTTCTCTGTTTGCTGTTTTTTTTTTTTTTTTTTTTTTTTTTTTTTAAGTGCGGTGTCACAGTTCACCCATCTCTTCAACTGCAAGAACGGCCCAGGAGTAGTCTTAGCTACCTTAATATGTACGTTACAGCAGGGCCCTTATTACACTTTCTCTTACAGGGCAATGGAAACCGTTTTGCCCATGCGATAAAGCAAGGTGCAAAAATGAATTCATGCCTAGCAGAGGATGGTTTTGATCCATCGACCTCTGGGTTATGGGCCCAGCACGCTTCCGCTGTGCCACTCTGCTTCTGTTTGTATTCAACCTTCAAGTTTAAGAAGGGTACATTAGTTGAAATAGTTACACTACTATCTATGTTACAGCAAGGCCCTAATGACACTTTCTCTTAAGGGGCTATAGCCGACAATTGGCCCATATGGTAAGCAAGGTATAAAAACCAACGTACACCTAGCAGAGGATGGTTTCAATCCATCGACCTCTGGGTTATGGGCCCAGCACGCTTCCGCTGCGCCACTCTGCTGCCATACAGTGAATGCTTCATTGTGGGAAAAAGTGGCGTTAAACTTCTTGGAGCAGACTTACTTCCTCACTCCACAAGACACACATACATCCCCATAAAATCATTTAGCAACAACTGCAGGCACAGTCTCTGTGGCGCAATCGGTTAGCGCGTTCGGCTGTTAACCGAAAGGTTGGTGGTTCAAGCCCACCCAGGGACGGCCTTTCCTTTTGTGTTCAACAGTTGTCCGAAGAGAACCCCAGATAGCCATGTAGATTCATTTGAGACACATTGGAATCTCATTCACGTTCATGAAAAGGGTGAGCAGCATCAAGTTCATGTCTTAGTGATACAACAGACATCCCTGGCAGTGTCTGTGACCAAATGAAGTTTTCTGTACCCCAGAAGCAGCAGTAAAGTATTAGCCGGGGATCGAACCCAAAGCCTGGCGACGGCTGTCAAGCCAAAGAAAGGCAGTTCAAGCCCACCCAAGGACAGGCTCGCTTTAGTGCCTTGCTAGCTATTTGTTTAGAACATTATAGAGTGTCTGCATTAAGTGTTGACCATTTAGAAAGAACTTTAAGCTGGCGTAGAGTCTGCTGCACCGGAATGGAACCTCTCCAGAGACTGAGCAGGTGCAGGATGTCCTAACTGTTCAGAGATCTTGTCTTGGTCTTGTCTTCCATGGAATTGTAGGGTGCCAAAAGCAAGCTCACATGCGTTGGCCGGGAATCGAACCCGGGTCAACTGCTTGGAAGGCAGCTATGCTCACCACTATACCACCAACGCTACATGCTGAAACTCGCCTAGCATGTACCATTGCAATATACCCAAGAGAAAAATGAGCTTGCTTATTTGCCTACTTTGCTAGATGTAAGCAGTGGGACACATGGTGATACTGCTTACAGACTTCAATTCAAGACTTCAGAAAGATCATGTGCCCCCCTGGATGATGCTGGTGCAACACACACAGCAAAGGACAGCAATTTGAAGTCTGGAAGATTCCAGGGCAAGGGTGGGAAGGATGAAAAGCTAGGTGGCCATGCAACCATTCCTGCTAACCCAAAGCTTACTTGTGCCCTACAACACATTGGCTTAAGACTTGACCAAATCCAATGCTCCAATATGGGGAAGCTTCTCTGTTTGCTGTTTTTTTTTTTTTTTTTTTTTTTTTTTTTTTAAGTGCGGTGTCACAGTTCACCCATCTCTTCAACTGCAAGAACGGCCCAGGAGTAGTCTTAGCTACCCTAATATGTACGTTACAGCAGGGCCCTTATTACACTTTCTCTTACAGGGCAATGGAAACCGTTTTGCCCATGCGATAAAGCAAGGTGCAAAAATGAATTCATGCCTAGCAGAGGATGGTTTCGATCCATCGACCTCTGGGTTATGGGCCCAGCACGCTTCCGCTGCGCCACTCTGCTTCTGTTTGTATTCAACCTTCAAGTTTAAGAAGGGTACATTAGTTGAAATAGTTACACTACTATCTATGTTACAGCAAGGCCCTAATGACACTTTCTCTTAAGGGGCTATGGCCGACAATTGGCCCATATGGTAAGCAAGGTATAAAAACCAACGTACACCTAGCAGAGGATGGTTTCGATCCATCGACCTCTGGGTTATGGGCCCAGCACGCTTCCGCTGCGCCACTCTGCTGCCATACAGTGAATGCTTCATTGTGGGAAAAAGTGGCGTTAAACTTCTTGGAGCAGACTTACTTCCTCACTCCACAAGACACACATACATCCCCATAAAATCATTTAGCAACAACTGCAGGCACAGTCTCTGTGGCGCAATCGGTTAGCGCGTTCAGCTGTTAACCGAAAGGTTGGTGGTTCAAGCCCACCCAGGGACGGCCTTTCCTTTTGTGTTCAACAGTTGTCCGAAGAGAACCCCAGATAGCCATGTAGATTCATTTGAGACACATTGGAATCTCATTCACGTTCATGAAAAGGGTGAGCAGCATCAAGTTCATGTCTTAGTGATACAACAGACATCCCTGGCAGTGTCTGTGACCAAATGAAGTTTTCTGTACCCCAGAAGCAGCAGTAAAGTATTAGCCGGGGATCGAACCCAAAGCCTGGCGACGGCTGTCAAGCCAAAGAAAGGCAGTTCAAGCCCACCCAAGGACAGGCTCGCTTTAGTGCCTTGCTAGCTATTTGTTTAGAACATTATAGAGTGTCTGCATTAAGTGTTGACCATTTAGAAAGAACTTTAAGCTGGCGTAGAGTCTGCTGCACCGGAATGGAACCTCTCCAGAGACTGAGCAGGTGCAGGATGTCCTAACTGTTCAGAGATCTTGTCTTGGTCTTGTCT
>NC_090649.1:8565783-8570783 GCF_040937935.1 Hyperolius riggenbachi | reverse complement strand
AGTGAATGCTTCATTGTGGGAAAAAGTGGCGTTAAACTTCTTGGAGCAGACTTACTTCCTCACTCCACAAGACACACATACATCCCCATAAAATCATTTAGCAACAACTGCAGGCACAGTCTCTGTGGCGCAATCGGTTAGCGCGTTCGGCTGTTAACCGAAAGGTTGGTGGTTCAAGCCCACCCAGGGACGGCCTTTCCTTTTGTGTTCAACAGTTGTCCGAAGAGAACCCCAGATAGCCATGTAGATTCATTTGAGACACGTTGGAATCTCATTCACGTTCATGAAAAGGGTGAGCAGCATCAAGTTCATGTCTTAGTGATACAACAGACATCCCTGGCAGTGTCTGTGACCAAATGAAGTTTTCTGTACCCCAGAAGCAGCAGTAAAGTATTAGCCGGGGATCGAACCCAAAGCCTGGCGACGGCTGTCAAGCCAAAGAAAGGCAGTTCAAGCCCACCCAAGGACAGGCTCGCTTTAGTGCCTTGCTAGCTATTTGTTTAGAACATTATAGAGTGTCTGCATTAAGTGTTGACCATTTAGAAAGAACTTTAAGCTGGCGTAGAGTCTGCTGCACCGGAATGGAACCTCTCCAGAGACTGAGCAGGTGCAGGATGTCCTAACTGTTCAGAGATCTTGTCTTGGTCTTGTCTTCCATGGAATTGTAGGGTGCCAAAAGCAAGCTCACATGCGTTGGCCGGGAATCGAACCCGGGTCAACTGCTTGGAAGGCAGCTATGCTCACCACTATACCACCAACGCTACATGCTGAAACTCGCCTAGCATGTACCATTGCAATATACCCAAGAGAAAAATGAGCTTGCTTATTTGCCTACTTTGCTAGATGTAAGCAGTGGGACACATGGTGATACTGCTTACAGACTTCAATTCAAGACTTCAGAAAGATCATGTGCCCCCCTGGATGATGCTGGTGCAACACACACAGCAAAGGACAGCAATTTGAAGTCTGGAAGATTCCAGGGCAAGGGTGGGAAGGATGAAAAGCTAGGTGGCCATGCAACCATTCCTGCTAACCCAAAGCTTACTTGTGCCCTACAACACATTGGCTTAAGACTTGACCAAATCCAATGCTCCAATATGGGGAAGCTTCTCTGTTTGCTGTTTTTTTTTTTTTTTAAGTGCGGTGTCACAGTTCACCCATCTCTTCAACTACAAGAACGGCCCAGGAGTAGTCTTAGCTACCCTAATATGTACGTTACAGCAGGGCCCTTATTACACTTTCTCTTACAGGGCAATGGAAACCGTTTTGCCCATGCGATAAAGCAAGGTGCAAAAATGAATTCATGCCTAGCAGAGGATGGTTTCGATCCATCGACCTCTGGGTTATGGGCCCAGCACGCTTCCGCTGCGCCACTCTGCTTCTGTTTGTATTCAACCTTCAAGTTTAAGAAGGGTACATTAGTTGAAATAGTTACACTACTATCTATGTTACAGCAAGGCCCTAATGACACTTTCTCTTAAGGGGCTATGGCCGACAATTGGCCCATATGGTAAGCAAGGTATAAAAACCAACGTACACCTAGCAGAGGATGGTTTCGATCCATCGACCTCTGGGTTATGGGCCCAGCACGCTTCCGCTGCGCCACTCTGCTGCCATACAGTGAATGCTTCATTGTGGGAAAAAGTGGCGTTAAACTTCTTGGATCAGACTTACTTCCTCACTCCACAAGACACACATACATCCCCATAAAATCATTTAGCAACAACTGCAGGCACAGTCTCTGTGGCGCAATCGGTTAGCGCGTTCGGCTGTTAACCGAAAGGTTGGTGGTTCAAGCCCACCCAGGGACGGCCTTTCCTTTTGTGTTCAACAGTTGTCCGAAGAGAACCCCAGATAGCCATGTAGATTCATTTGAGACACGTTGGAATCTCATTCACGTTCATGAAAAGGGTGAGCAGCATCAAGTTCATGTCTTAGTGATACAACAGACATCCCTGGCAGTGTCTGTGACCAAATGAAGTTTTCTGTACCCCAGAAGCAGCAGTAAAGTATTAGCCGGGGATCGAACCCAAAGCCTGGCGACGGCTGTCAAGCCAAAGAAAGGCAGTTCAAGCCCACCCAAGGACAGGCTCGCTTTAGTGCCTTGCTAGCTATTTGTTTAGAACATTATAGAGTGTCTGCATTAAGTGTTGACCATTTAGAAAGAACTTTAAGCTGGCGTAGAGTCTGCTGCATCGGAATGGAACCTCTCCAGAGACTGAGCAGGTGCAGGATGTCCTAACTGTTCAGAGATCTTGTCTTGGTCTTGTCTTCCATGGAATTGTAGGGTGCCAAAAGCAAGCTCACATGCGTTGGCCGGGAATCGAACCCGGGTCAACTGCTTGGAAGGCAGCTATGCTCACCACTATACCACCAACGCTACATGCTGAAACTCGCCTAGCATGTACCATTGCAATATACCCAAGAGAAAAATGAGCTTGCTTATTTGCCTACTTTGCTAGATGTAAGCAGTGGGACACATGGTGATACTGCTTACAGACTTCAATTCAAGACTTCAGAAAGATCATGTGCCCCCCTGGATGATGCTGGTGCAACACACACAGCAAAGGACAGCAATTTGAAGTCTGGAAGATTCCAGGGCAAGGGTGGGAAGGATGAAAAGCTAGGTGGCCATGCAACCATTCCTGCTAACCCAAAGCTTACTTGTGCCCTACAACACATTGGCTTAAGACTTGACCAAATCCAATGCTCCAATATGGGGAAGCTTCTCTGTTTGCTGTTTTTTTTTTTTTTTTTTTTTTTTTTAAGTGCGGTGTCACAGTTCACCCATCTCTTCAACTACAAGAACGGCCCAGGAGTAGTCTTAGCTACCCTAATATGTACGTTACAGCAGGGCCCTTATTACACTTTCTCTTACAGGGCAATGGAAACCGTTTTGCCCATGCGATAAAGCAAGGTGCAAAAATGAATTCATGCCTAGCAGAGGATGGTTTCGATCCATCGACCTCTGGGTTATGGGCCCAGCACGCTTCCGCTGCGCCACTCTGCTTCTGTTTGTATTCAACCTTCAAGTTTAAGAAGGGTACATTAGTTGAAATAGTTACACTACTATCTATGTTACAGCAAGGCCCTAATGACACTTTCTCTTAAGGGGCTATGGCCGACAATTGGCCCATATGGTAAGCAAGGTATAAAAACCAACGTACACCTAGCAGAGGATGGTTTCGATCCATCGACCTCTGGGTTATGGGCCCAGCACGCTTCCGCTGCGCCACTCTGCTGCCATACAGTGAATGCTTCATTGTGGGAAAAAGTGGCGTTAAACTTCTTGGAGCAGACTTACTTCCTCACTCCACAAGACACACATACATCCCCATAAAATCATTTAGCAACAACTGCAGGCACAGTCTCTGTGGCGCAATCGGTTAGCGCGTTCGGCTGTTAACCGAAAGGTTGGTGGTTCAAGCCCACCCAGGGATGGCCTTTCCTTTTGTGTTCAACAGTTGTCCGAAGAGAACCCCAGATAGCCATGTAGATTCATTTGAGACACGTTGGAATCTCATTCACGTTCATGAAAAGGGTGAGCAGCATCAAGTTCATGTCTTAGTGATACAACAGACATCCCTGGCAGTGTCTGTGACCAAATGAAGTTTTCTGTACCCCAGAAGCAGCAGTAAAGTATTAGCCGGGGATCGAACCCAAAGCCTGGCGACGGCTGTCAAGCCAAAGAAAGGCAGTTCAAGCCCACCCAAGGACAGGCTCGCCTTAGTGCCTTGCTAGCTATTTGTTTAGAACATTATAGAGTGTCTGCATTAAGTGTTGACCATTTAGAAAGAACTTTAAGCTGGCGTAGAGTCTGCTGCACCGGAATGGAACCTCTCCAGAGACTGAGCAGGTGCAGGATGTCCTAACTGTTCAGAGATCTTGTCTTGGTCTTGTCTTCCATGGAATTGTAGGGTGCCAAAAGCAAGCTCACATGCGTTGGCCGGGAATCGAACCCGGGTCAACTGCTTGGAAGGCAGCTATGCTCACCACTATACCACCAACGCTACATGCTGAAACTCGCCTAGCATGTACCATTGCAATATACCCAAGAGAAAAATGAGCTTGCTTATTTGCCTACTTTGCTAGATGTAAGCAGTGGGACACATGGTGATACTGCTTACAGACTTCAATTCAAGACTTCAGAAAGATCATGTGCCCCCCTGGATGATGCTGGTGCAACACACACAGCAAAGGACAGCAATTTGAAGTCTGGAAGATTCCAGGGCAAGGGTGGGAAGGATGAAAAGCTAGGTGGCCATGCAACCATTCCTGCTAACCCAAAGCTTACTTGTGCCCTACAACACATTGGCTTAAGACTTGACCAAATCCAATGCTCCAATATGGGGAAGCTTCTCTGTTTGCTGTTTTTTTTTTTTTTTTTTAAGTGCGGTGTCACAGTTCACCCATCTCTTCAACTGCAAGAACGGCCCAGGAGTAGTCTTAGCTACCCTAATATGTACGTTACAGCAGGGCCCTTATTACACTTTCTCTTACAGGGCAATGGAAACCGTTTTGCCCATGCGATAAAGCAAGGTGCAAAAATGAATTCATGCCTAGCAGAGGATGGTTTCGATCCATCGACCTCTGGGTTATGGGCCCAGCACGCTTCCGCTGCGCCACTCTGCTTCTGTTTGTATTCAACCTTCAAGTTTAAGAAGGGTACATTAGTTGAAATAGTTACACTACTATCTATGTTACAGCAAGGCCCTAATGACACTTTCTCTTAAGGGGCTATGGCCGACAATTGGCCCATATGGTAAGCAAGGTATAAAAACCAACGTACACCTAGCAGAGGATGGTTTCGATCCATCGACCTCTGGGTTATGGGCCCAGCACGCTTCCGCTGCGCCACTCTGCTGCCATACAGTGAATGCTTCATTGTGGGAAAAAGTGGCGTTAAACTTCTTGGAGCAGACTTACTTCCTCACTCCACAAGACACACATACATCCCCATAAAATCATTTAGCAACAACTGCAGGCACAGTCTCTGTGGC
>NC_090649.1:8558283-8560783 GCF_040937935.1 Hyperolius riggenbachi | reverse complement strand
GGGAAAAAGTGGCGTTAAACTTCTTGGAGCAGACTTACTTCCTCACTCCACAAGACACACATACATCCCCATAAAATCATTTAGCAACAACTGCAGGCACAGTCTCTGTGGTGCAATCGGTTAGCGCGTTCGGCTGTTAACCGAAAGGTTGGTGGTTCAAGCCCACCCAGGGACGGCCTTTCCTTTTGTGTTCAACAGTTGTCCGAAGAGAACCCCAGATAGCCATGTAGATTCATTTGAGACACGTTGGAATCTCATTCACGTTCATGAAAAGGGTGAGCAGCATCAAGTTCATGTCTTAGTGATACAACAGACATCCCTGGCAGTGTCTGTGACCAAATGAAGTTTTCTGTACCCCAGAAGCAGCAGTAAAGTATTAGCCGGGGATCGAACCCAAAGCCTGGCGACGGCTGTCAAGCCAAAGAAAGGCAGTTCAAGCCCACCCAAGGACAGGCTCGCTTTAGTGCCTTGCTAGCTATTTGTTTAGAACATTATAGAGTGTCTGCATTAAGTGTTGACCATTTAGAAAGAACTTTAAGCTGGCGTAGAGTCTGCTGCACCGGAATGGAACCTCTCCAGAGACTGAGCAGGTGCAGGATGTCCTAACTGTTCAGAGATCTTGTCTTGGTCTTGTCTTCCATGGAATTGTAGGGTGCCAAAAGCAAGCTCACATGCGTTGGCCAGGAATCGAACCCGGGTCAACTACTTGGAAGGCAGCTATGCTCACCACTATACCACCAACGCTACATGCTGAAACTCGCCTAGCATGTACCATTGCAATATACCCAAGAGAAAAATGAGCTTGCTTATTTGCCTACTTTGCTAGATGTAAGCAGTGGGACACATGGTGATACTGCTCACAGACTTCAATTCAAGACTTCAGAAAGATCATGTGCCCCCCTGGATGATGCTGGTGCAACACACACAGCAAAGGACAGCAATTTGAAGTCTGGAAGATTCCAGGGCAAGGGTGGGAAGGATGAAAAGCTAGGTGGCCATGCAACCATTCCTGCTAACCCAAAGCTTACTTGTGCCCTACAACACATTGGCTTAAGACTTGACCAAATCCAATGCTCCAATATGGGGAAGCTTCTCTGTTTGCTGTTTTTTTTTTTTTTTTTTAAGTGCGGTGTCACAGTTCACCCATCTCTTCAACTGCAAGAACGGCCCAGGAGTAGTCTTAGCTACCCTAATATGTACGTTACAGCAGGGCCCTTATTACACTTTCTCTTACAGGGCAATGGAAACCGTTTTGCCCATGCGATAAAGCAAGGTGCAAAAATGAATTCATGCCTAGCAGAGGATGGTTTCGATCCATCGACCTCTGGGTTATGGGCCCAGCACGCTTCCGCTGTACCACTCTGCTTCTGTTTGTATTCAACCTTCAAGTTTAAGAAGGGTACATTAGTTGAAATAGTTACACTACTATATATGTTACAGCAAGGCCCTAATGACACTTTCTCTTAAGGGGCTATGGCCGACAATTGGCCCATATGGTAAGCAAGGTATAAAAACCAACGTACACCTAGCAGAGGATGGTTTCGATCCATCGACCTCTGGGTTATGGGCCCAGCACGCTTCCGCTGCGCCACTCTGCTGCCATACAGTGAATGCTTCATTGTGGGAAAAAGTGGCGTTAAACTTCTTGGAGCAGACTTACTTCCTCACTCCACAAGACACACATACATCCCCATAAAATCATTTAGCAACAACTGCAGGCACAGTCTCTGTGGCGCAATCGGTTAGCGCGTTCGGCTGTTAACCGAAAGGTTGGTGGTTCAAGCCCACCCAGGGACGGCCTTTCCTTTTGTGTTCAACAGTTGTCCGAAGAGAACCCCAGATAGCCATGTAGATTCATTTGAGACACGTTGGAATCTCATTCACGTTCATGAAAAGGGTGAGCAGCATCAAGTTCATGTCTTAGTGATACAACAGACATCCCTGGCAGTGTCTGTGACCAAATGAAGTTTTCTGTACCCCAGAAGCAGCAGTAAAGTATTAGCCGGGGATCGAACCCAAAGCCTGGCGACGGCTGTCAAGCCAAAGAAAGGCAGTTCAAGCCCACCCAAGGACAGGCTCGCTTTAGTGCCTTGCTAGCTATTTGTTTAGAACATTATAGAGTGTCTGCATTAAGTGTTGACCATTTAGAAAGAACTTTAAGCTGGCGTAGAGTCTGCTGCACCGGAATGGAACCTCTCCAGAGACTGAGCAGGTGCAGGATGTCCTAACTGTTCAGAGATCTTGTCTTGGTCTTGTCTTCCATGGAATTGTAGGGTGCCAAAAGCAAGCTCACATGCGTTGGCCGGGAATCGAACCCAGGTCAACTGCTTGGAAGGCAGCTATGCTCACCACTATACCACCAACGCTACATGCTGAAACTCGCCTAGCATGTACCATTGCAATATACCCAAGAGAAAAATGAGCTTGCTTATTTGCCTACTTTGCTAGATGTAAGCAGTGGGACACATGGTGATACTGCTTACAGACTTCAATTCAAGAC
>NC_090649.1:8548283-8550783 GCF_040937935.1 Hyperolius riggenbachi | reverse complement strand
AGTTACACTACTATCTATGTTACAGCAAGGCCCTAATGACACTTTCTCTTAAGGGGCTATGGCCGACAATTGGCCCATATGGTAAGCAAGGTATAAAAACCAACGTACACCTAGCAGAGGATGGTTTCGATCCATCGACCTCTGGGTTATGGGCCCAGCACGCTTCCGCTGCGCCACTCTGCTGCCATACAGTGAATGCTTCATTGTGGGAAAAAGTGGCGTTAAACTTCTTGGAGCAGACTTACTTCCTCACTCCACAAGACACACATACATCCCCATAAAATCATTTAGCAACAACTGCAGGCACAGTCTCTGTGGCGCAATCGGTTAGCGCGTTCGGCTGTTAACCGAAAGGTTGGTGGTTCAAGCCCACCCAGGGACGGCCTTTCCTTTTGTGTTCAACAGTTGTCCGAAGAGAACCCCAGATAGCCATGTAGATTCATTTGAGACACGTTGGAATCTCATTCACGTTCATGAAAAGGGTGAGCAGCATCAAGTTCATGTCTTAGTGATACAACAGACATCCCTGGCAGTGTCTGTGACCAAATGAAGTTTTCTGTACCCCAGAAGCAGCAGTAAAGTATTAGCCGGGGATCGAACCCAAAGCCTGGCGACGGCTGTCAAGCCAAAGAAAGGCAGTTCAAGCCCACCCAAGGACAGGCTCGCTTTAGTGCCTTGCTAGCTATTTGTTTAGAACATTATAGAGTGTCTGCATTAAGTGTTGACCATTTAGAAAGAACTTTAAGCTGGCGTAGAGTCTGCTGCACCGGAATGGAACCTCTCCAGAGACTGAGCAGGTGCAGGATGTCCTAACTGTTCAGAGATCTTGTCTTGGTCTTGTCTTCCATGGAATTGTAGGGTGCCAAAAGCAAGCTCACATGCGTTGGCCGGGAATCGAACCCGGGTCAACTGCTTGGAAGGCAGCTATGCTCACCACTATACCACCAACGCTACATGCTGAAACTCGCCTAGCATGTACCATTGCAATATACCCAAGAGAAAAATGAGCTTGCTTATTTGCCTACTTTGCTAGATGTAAGCAGTGGGACACATGGTGATACTGCTTACAGACTTCAATTCAAGACTTCAGAAAGATCATGTGCCCCCCTGGATGATGCTGGTGCAACACACACAGCAAAGGACAGCAATTTGAAGTCTGGAAGATTCCAGGGCAAGGGTGGGAAGGATGAAAAGCTAGGTGGCCATGCAACCATTCCTGCTAACCCAAAGCTTACTTGTGCCCTACAACACATTGGCTTAAGACTTGACCAAATCCAATGCTCCAATATGGGGAAGCTTCTCTGTTTGCTGTTTTTTTTTTTTTTTTTAAGTGCGGTGTCACAGTTCACCCATCTCTTCAACTACAAGAACGGCCCAGGAGTAGTCTTAGCTACCCTAATATGTACGTTACAGCAGGGCCCTTATTACACTTTCTCTTACAGGGCAATGGAAACCGTTTTGCCCATGCGATAAAGCAAGGTGCAAAAATGAATTCATGCCTAGCAGAGGATGGTTTCGATCCATCGACCTCTGGGTTATGGGCCCAGCACGCTTCCGCTGCGCCACTCTGCTTCTGTTTGTATTCAACCTTCAAGTTTAAGAAGGGTACATTAGTTGAAATAGTTACACTACTATCTATGTTACAGCAAGGCCCTAATGACACTTTCTCTTAAGGGGCTATGGCCGACAATTGGCCCATATGGTAAGCAAGGTATAAAAACCAACGTACACCTAGCAGAGGATGGTTTCGCTCCATCGACCTCTGGGTTATGGGCCCAGCACGCTTCCGCTGCGCCACTCTGCTGCCATACAGTGAATGCTTCATTGTGGGAAAAAGTGGCGTTAAACTTCTTGGAGCAGACTTACTTCCTCACTCCACAAGACACACATACATCCCCATAAAATCATTTAGCAACAACTGCAGGCACAGTCTCTGTGGCGCAATCGGTTAGCGCGTTCGGCTGTTAACCGAAAGGTTGGTGGTTCAAGCCCACCCAGGGACGGCCTTTCCTTTTGTGTTCAACAGTTGTCCGAAGAGAACCCCAGATAGCCATGTAGATTCATTTGAGACACGTTGGAATCTCATTCACGTTCATGAAAAGGGTGAGCAGCATCAAGTTCATGTCTTAGTGATACAACAGACATCCCTGGCAGTGTCTGTGACCAAATGAAGTTTTCTGTACCCCAGAAGCAGCAGTAAAGTATTAGCCGGGGATCGAACCCAAAGCCTGGCGACGGCTGTCAAGCCAAAGAAAGGCAGTTCAAGCCCACCCAAGGACAGGCTCGCTTTAGTGCCTTGCTAGCTATTTGTTTAGAACATTATAGAGTGTCTGCATTAAGTGTTGACCATTTAGAAAGAACTTTAAGCTGGCGTAGAGTCTGCTGCACCGGAATGGAACCTCTCCAGAGACTGAGCAGGTGCAGGATGTCCTAACTGTTCAGAGATCTTGTCTTGGTCTTGTCTTCCATGGAATTGTAGGGTGCCAAAAGCAAGCTCACA
>NC_090649.1:8530783-8538283 GCF_040937935.1 Hyperolius riggenbachi | reverse complement strand
TAGCTATTTGTTTAGAACATTATAGAGTGTCTGCATTAATTGTTGACCATTTAGAAAGAACTTTAAGCTGGCGTAGAGTCTGCTGCACCGGAATGGAACCTCTCCAGAGACTGAGCAGGTGCAGGATGTCCAAACTGTTCAGAGATCTTGTCTTGGTCTTGTCTTCCATGGAATTGTAGGGTGCCAAAAGCAAGCTCACATGCGTTGGCCAGGAATCGAACCCGGGTCAACTGCTTGGAAGGCAGCTATGCTCACCACTATACCACCAACGCTACATGCTGAAACTTGCCTAGCATGTACCATTGCAATATACCCAAGAGAAAAATGAGCTTGCTTATTTGCCTACTTTGCTAGATGTAAGCAGTGGGACACATGGTGATACTGCTTACAGACTTCAATTCAAGACTTCAGAAAGATCATGTGCCCCCCTGGATGATGCTGGTGCAACACACACAGCAAAGGACAGCAATTTGAAGTCTGGAAGATTCCAGGGCAAGGGTGGGAAGGATGAAAAGCTAGGTGGCCATGCAACCATTCCTGCTAACCCAAAGCTTACTTGTGCCCTACAACACATTGGCTTAAGACTTGACCAAATCCAATGCTCCAATATGGGGAAGCTTCTCTGTTTGCTGTTTTTTTTTTTTTTTTTTTTTTTTTTAAGTGCGGTGTCACAGTTCACCCATCTCTTCAACTACAAGAACGGCCCAGGAGTAGTCTTAGCTACCCTAATATGTACGTTACAGCAGGGCCCTTATTACACTTTCTCTTACAGGGCAATGGAAACCGTTTTGCCCATGCGATAAAGCAAGGTGCAAAAATGAATTCATGCCTAGCAGAGGATGGTTTCGATCCATCGACCTCTGGGTTATGGGCCCAGCACGCTTCCGCTGCGCCACTCTGCTTCTGTTTGTATTCAACCTTCAAGTTTAAGAAGGGTACATTAGTTGAAATAGTTACACTACTATCTATGTTACAGCAAGGCCCTAATGACACTTTCTCTTAAGGGGCTATGGCCGACAATTGGCCCATATGGTAAGCAAGGTATAAAAACCAACGTACACCTAGCAGAGGATGGTTTCGATCCATCGACCTCTGGGTTATGGGCCCAGCACGCTTCCGCTGCGCCACTCTGCTGCCATACAGTGAATGCTTCATTGTGGGAAAAAGTGGCGTTAAACTTCTTGGAGCAGACTTACTTCCTCACTCCACAAGACACACATACATCCCCATAAAATCATTTAGCAACAACTGCAGGCACAGTCTCTGTGGCGCAATCGGTTAGCGCGTTCGGCTGTTAACCGAAAGGTTGGTGGTTCAAGCCCACCCAGGGACGGCCTTTCCTTTTGTGTTCAACAGTTGTCCGAAGAGAACCCCAGATAGCCATGTACATTCATTTGAGACACGTTGGAATCTCATTCACGTTCATGAAAAGGGTGAGCAGCATCAAGTTCATGTCTTAGTGATACAACAGACATCCCTGGCAGTGTCTGTGACCAAATGAAGTTTTCTGTACCCCAGAAGCAGCAGTAAAGTATTAGCCGGGGATCGAACCCAAAGCCTGGCGACGGCTGTCAAGCCAAAGAAAGGCAGTTCAAGCCCACCCAAGGACAGGCTCGCCTTAGTGACTTGCTAGCTATTTGTTTAGAACATTATAGAGTGTCTGCATTAAGTGTTGACCATTTAGAAAGAACTTTAAGCTGGCGTAGAGTCTGCTGCACCGGAATGGAACCTCTCCAGAGACTGAGCAGGTGCAGGATGTCCTAACTGTTCAGAGATCTTGTCTTGGTCTTGTCTTCCATGGAATTGTAGGGTGCCAAAAGCAAGCTCACATGCGTTGGCCGGGAATCGAACCCGGGTCAACTGCTTGGAAGGCAGCTATGCTCACCACTATACCACCAACACTACATGCTGAAACTCGCCTAGCATGTACCATTGCAATATACCCAAGAGAAAAATGAGCTTGCTTATTTGCCTACTTTGCTAGATGTAAGCAGTGGGACACATGGTGATACTGCTTACAGACTTCAATTCAAGACTTCAGAAAGATCATGTGCCCCCCTGGATGATGCTGGTGCAACACACACACAGCAAAGGACAGCAATTTGAAGTCTGGAAGATTCCAGGGCAAGGGTGGGAAGGATGAAAAGCTAGGTGGCCATGCAACCATTCCTGCTAACCCAAAGCTTACTTGTGCCCTACAACACATTGGCTTAAGACTTGACCAAATCCAATGCTCCAATATGGGGAAGCTTCTCTGTTTGCTGTTTTTTTTTTTTTTTTTTTTTTTTTTTTTTTTTAAGTGCGGTGTCACAGTTCACCCATCTCTTCAACTACAAGAACGGCCCAGGAGTAGTCTTAGCTACCCTAATATGTACGTTACAGCAGGGCCCTTATTACACTTTCTCTTACAGGGCAATGGAAACCGTTTTGCCCATGCGATAAAGCAAGGTGCAAAAATGAATTCATGCCTAGCAGAGGATGGTTTCGATCCATCGACCTCTGGGTTATGGGCCCAGCACGCTTCCGCTGCGCCACTCTGCTTCTGTTTGTATTCAACCTTCAAGTTTAAGAAGGGTACATTAGTTGAAATAGTTACACTACTATCTATGTTACAGCAAGGCCCTAATGACACTTTCTCTTAAGGGGCTATGGCCGACAATTGGCCCATATGGTAAGCAAGGTATAAAAACCAACGTACACCTAGCAGAGGATGGTTTCGATCCATCGACCTCTGGGTTATGGGCCCAGCACGCTTCCGCTGCGCCACTCTGCTGCCATACAGTGAATGCTTCATTGTGGGAAAAAGTGGCGTTAAACTTCTTGGAGCAGACTTACTTCCTCACTCCACAAGACACACATACATCCCCATAAAATCATTTAGCAACACCTGCAGGCACAGTCTCTGTGGCGCAATCGGTTAGCGCGTTCGGCTGTTAACCGAAAGGTTGGTGGTTCAAGCCCACCCAGGGACGGCCTTTCCTTTTGTGTTCAACAGTTGTCCGAAGAGAACCCCAGATAGCCATGTAGATTCATTTGAGACACGTTGGAATCTCATTCACGTTCATGAAAAGGGTGAGCAGCATCAAGTTCATGTCTTAGTGATACAACAGACATCCCTGGCAGTGTCTGTGACCAAATGAAGTTTTCTGTACCCCAGAAGCAGCAGTAAAGTATTAGCCGGGGATCGAACCCAAAGCCTGGCGACGGCTGTCAAGCCAAAGAAAGGCAGTTCAAGCCCACCCAAGGACAGGCTCGCCTTAGTGCCTTGCTAGCTATTTGTTTAGAACATTATAGAGTGTCTGCATTAAGTGTTGACCATTTAGAAAGAACTTTAAGCTGGCGTAGAGTCTGCTGCACCGGAATGGAACCTCTCCAGAGACTGAGCAGGTGCAGGATGTCCTAACTGTTCAGAGATCTTGTCTTGGTCTTGTCTTCCATGGAATTGTAGGGTGCCAAAAGCAAGCTCACATGCGTTGGCCGGGAATCGAACCCGGGTCAACTGCTTGGAAGGCAGCTATGCTCACCACTATACCACCAACGCTACATGCTGAAACTTGCCTAGCATGTACCATTGCAATATACCCAAGAGAAAAATGAGCTTGCTTATTTGCCTACTTTGCTAGATGTAAGCAGTGGGACACATGGTGATACTGCTTACAGACTTCAATTCAAGACTTCAGAAAGATCATGTGCCCCCCTGGATGATGCTGGTGCAACACACACACAGCAAAGGACAGCAATTTGAAGTCTGGAAGATTCCAGGGCAAGGGTGGGAAGGATGAAAAGCTAGGTGGCCATGCAACCATTCATGCTAACCCAAAGCTTACTTGTGCCCTACAACACATTGGCTTAAGACTTGACCAAATCCAATGCTCCAATATGGGGAAGCTTCTCTGTTTGCTGTTTTTTTTTTTTTTTTTTTTTAAGTGCGGTGTCACAGTTCACCCATCTCTTCAACTACAAGAACGGCCCAGGAGTAGTCTTAGCTACCCTAATATGTACGTTACAGCAGGGCCCTTATTACACTTTCTCTTACAGGGCAATGGAAACCGTTTTGCCCATGCGATAAAGCAAGGTGCAAAAATGAATTCATGCCTAGCAGAGGATGGTTTCGATCCATCGACCTCTGGGTTATGGGCCCAGCACGCTTCCGCTGCGCCACTCTGCTTCTGTTTGTATTCAACCTTCAAGTTTAAGAAGGGTACATTAGTTGAAATAGTTACACTACTATCTATGTTACAGCAAGGCCCTAATGACACTTTCTCTTAAGGGGCTATGGCCGACAATTGGCCCATATGGTAAGCAAGGTACAAAAACCAACGTACACCTAGCAGAGGATGGTTTCGATCCATCGACCTCTGGGTTATGGGCCCAGCACGCTTCCGCTGCGCCACTCTGCTGCCATACAGTGAATGCTTCATTGTGGGAAAAAGTGGCGTTAAACTTCTTGGAGCAGACTTACTTCCTCACTCCACAAGACACACATACATCCCCATAAAATCATTTAGCAACAACTGCAGGCACAGTCTCTGTGGCGCAATCGGTTAGCGCGTTCGGCTGTTAACCGAAAGGTTGGTGGTTCAAGCCCACCCAGGGACGGCCTTTCCTTTTGTGTTCAACAGTTGTCCGAAGAGAACCCCAGATAGCCATGTAGATTCATTTGAGACACGTTGGAATCTCATTCACGTTCATGAAAAGGGTGAGCAGCATCAAGTTCATGTCTTAGTGATACAACAGACATCCCTGGCAGTGTCTGTGACCAAATGAAGTTTTCTGTACCCCAGAAGCAGCAGTAAAGTATTAGCCGGGGATCGAACCCAAAGCCTGGCGACGGCTGTCAAGCCAAAGAAAGGCAGTTCAAGCCCACCCAAGGACAGGCTCGCCTTAGTGCCTTGCTAGCTATTTGTTTAGAACATTATAGAGTGTCTGCATTAAGTGTTGACCATTTAGAAAGAACTTTAAGCTGGCGTAGAGTCTGCTGCACCGGAATGGAACCTCTCCAGAGACTGAGCAGGTGCAGGATGTCCTAACTGTTCAGAGATCTTGTCTTGGTCTTGTCTTCCATGGAATTGTAGGGTGCCAAAAGCAAGCTCACATGCGTTGGCCGGGAATCGAACCCGGGTCAACTGCTTGGAAGGCAGCTATGCTCACCACTATACCACCAACGCTACATGCTGAAACTCGCCTAGCATGTACCATTGCAATATACCCAAGAGAAAAATGAGCTTGCTTATTTGCCTACTTTGCTAGATGTAAGCAGTGGGACACATGGTGATACTGCTTACAGACTTCAATTCAAGACTTCAGAAAGATCATGTGCCCCCCTGGATGATGCTGGTGCAACACACACACAGCAAAGGACAGCAATTTGAAGTCTGGAAGATTCCAGGGCAAGGGTGGGAAGGATGAAAAGCTAGGTGGCCATGCAACCATTCATGCTAACCCAAAGCTTACTTGTGCCCTACAACACATTGGCTTAAGACTTGACCAAATCCAATGCTCCAATATGGGGAAGCTTCTCTGTTTGCTGTTTTTTTTTTTTTTTTTTTTTTTAAGTGCGGTGTCACAGTTCACCCATCTCTTCAACTACAAGAACGGCCCAGGAGTAGTCTTAGCTACCCTAATATGTACGTTACAGCAGGGCCCTTATTACACTTTCTCTTACAGGGCAATGGAAACCGTTTTGCCCATGCGATAAAGCAAGGTGCAAAAATGAATTCATGCCTAGCAGAGGATGGTTTCGATCCATCGACCTCTGGGTTATGGGCCCAGCACGCTTCCGCTGCGCCACTCTGCTTCTGTTTGTATTCAACCTTCAAGTTTAAGAAGGGTACATTAGTTGAAATAGTTACACTACTATCTATGTTACAGCAAGGCCCTAATGACACTTTCTCTTAAGGGGCTATGGCCGACAATTGGCCCATATGGTAAGCAAGGTATAAAAACCAACGTACACCTAGCAGAGGATGGTTTCGATCCATCGACCTCTGGGTTATGGGCCCAGCACGCTTCCGCTGCGCCACTCTGCTGCCATACAGTGAATGCTTCATTGTGGGAAAAAGTGGCGTTAAACTTCTTGGAGCAGACTTACTTCCTCACTCCACAAGACACACATACATCCCCATAAAATCATTTAGCAACAACTGCAGGCACAGTCTCTGTGGCGCAATCGGTTAGCGCGTTCGGCTGTTAACCGAAAGGTTGGTGGTTCAAGCCCACCCAGGGACGGCCTTTCCTTTTGTGTTCAACAGTTGTCCGAAGAGAACCCCAGATAGCCATGTAGATTCATTTGAGACACGTTGGAATCTCATTCACGTTCATGAAAAGGGTGAGCAGCATCAAGTTCATGTCTTAGTGATACAACAGACATCCCTGGCAGTGTCTGTGACCAAATGAAGTTTTCTGTACCCCAGAAGCAGCAGTAAAGTATTAGCCGGGGATCGAACCCAAAGCCTGGCGACGGCTGTCAAGCCAAAGAAAGGCAGTTCAAGCCCACCCAAGGACAGGCTCGCCTTAGTGCCTTGCTAGCTATTTGTTTAGAACATTATAGAGTGTCTGCATTAAGTGTTGACCATTTAGAAAGAACTTTAAGCTGGCGTAGAGTCTGCTGCACCGGAATGGAACCTCTCCAGAGACTGAGCAGGTGCAGGATGTCCTAACTGTTCAGAGATCTTGTCTTGGTCTTGTCTTCCATGGAATTGTAGGGTGCCAAAAGCAAGCTCACATGCGTTGGCCGGGAATCGAACCCGGGTCAACTGCTTGGAAGGCAGCTATGCTCACCACTATACCACCAACGCTACATGCTGAAACTCGCCTAGCATGTACCATTGCAATATACCCAAGAGAAAAATGAGCTTGCTTATTTGCCTACTTTGCTAGATGTAAGCAGTGGGACACATGGTGATACTGCTTACAGACTTCAATTCAAGACTTCAGAAAGATCATGTGCCCCCCTGGATGATGCTGGTGCAACACACACACAGCAAAGGACAGCAATTTGAAGTCTGGAAGATTCCAGGGCAAGGGTGGGAAGGATGAAAAGCTAGGTGGCCATGCAACCATTCATGCTAACCCAAAGCTTACTTGTGCCCTACAACACATTGGCTTAAGACTTGACCAAATCCAATGCTCCAATATGGGGAAGCTTCTCTGTTTGCTGTTTTTTTTTTTTTTTTTTTTTTTTTTAAGTGCGGTGTCACAGTTCACCCATCTCTTCAACTACAAGAACGGCCCAGGAGTAGTCTTAGCTACCCTAATATGTACGTTACAGCAGGGCCCTTATTACACTTTCTCTTACAGGGCAATGGAAACCGTTTTGCCCATGCGATAAAGCAAGGTGCAAAAATGAATTCATGCCTAGCAGAGGATGGTTTCGATCCATCGACCTCTGGGTTATGGGCCCAGCACGCTTCCGCTGCGCCACTCTGCTTCTGTTTGTATTCAACCTTCAAGTTTAAGAAGGGTACATTAGTTGAAATAGTTACACTACTATCTATGTTA
>NC_090649.1:8523283-8525783 GCF_040937935.1 Hyperolius riggenbachi | reverse complement strand
CATCGACCTCTGGGTTATGGGCCCAGCACGCTTCCGCTGCGCCACTCTGCTGCCATACAGTGAATGCTTCATTGTGGGAAAAAGTGGCGTTAAACTTCTTGGAGCAGACTTACTTCCTCACTCCACAAGACACACATACATCCCCATAAAATCATTTAGCAACAACTGCAGGCACAGTCTCTGTGGCGCAATCGGTTAGCGCGTTCGGCTGTTAACCGAAAGGTTGGTGGTTCAAGCCCACCCAGGGACGGCCTTTCCTTTTGTGTTCAACAGTTGTCCGAAGAGAACCCCAGATAGCCATGTAGATTCATTTGAGACACGTTGGAATCTCATTCACGTTCATGAAAAGGGTGAGCAGCATCAAGTTCATGTCTTAGTGATACAACAGACATCCCTGGCAGTGTCTGTGACCAAATGAAGTTTTCTGTACCCCAGAAGCAGCAGTAAAGTATTAGCCGGGGATCGAACCCAAAGCCTGGCGACGGCTGTCAAGCCAAAGAAAGGCAGTTCAAGCCCACCCAAGGACAGGCTCGCCTTAGTGCCTTGCTAGCTATTTGTTTAGAACATTATAGAGTGTCTGCATTAAGTGTTGACCATTTAGAAAGAACTTTAAGCTGGCGTAGAGTCTGCTGCACCGGAATGGAACCTCTCCAGAGACTGAGCAGGTGCAGGATGTCCTAACTGTTCAGAGATCTTGTCTTGGTCTTGTCTTCCATGGAATTGTAGGGTGCCAAAAGCAAGCTCACATGCGTTGGCCGGGAATCGAACCCGGGTCAACTGCTTGGAAGGCAGCTATGCTCACCACTATACCACCAACGCTACATGCTGAAACTCGCCTAGCATGTACCATTGCAATATACCCAAGAGAAAAATGAGCTTGCTTATTTGCCTACTTTGCTAGATGTAAGCAGTGGGACACATGGTGATACTGCTTACAGACTTCAATTCAAGACTTCAGAAAGATCATGTGCCCCCCTGGATGATGCTGGTGCAACACACACACAGCAAAGGACAGCAATTTGAAGTCTGGAAGATTCCAGGGCAAGGGTGGGAAGGATGAAAAGCTAGGTGGCCATGCAACCATTCATGCTAACCCAAAGCTTACTTGTGCCCTACAACACATTGGCTTAAGACTTGACCAAATCCAATGCTCCAATATGGGGAAGCTTCTCTGTTTGCTGTTTTTTTTTTTTTTTTTTTTTTAAGTGCGGTGTCACAGTTCACCCATCTCTTCAACTACAAGAACGGCCCAGGAGTAGTCTTAGCTACCCTAATATGTACGTTACAGCAGGGCCCTTATTACACTTTCTCTTACAGGGCAATGGAAACCGTTTTGCCCATGCGATAAAGCAAGGTGCAAAAATGAATTCATGCCTAGCAGAGGATGGTTTCGATCCATCGACCTCTGGGTTATGGGCCCAGCACGCTTCCGCTGCGCCACTCTGCTTCTGTTTGTATTCAACCTTCAAGTTTAAGAAGGGTACATTAGTTGAAATAGTTACACTACTATCTATGTTACAGCAAGGCCCTAATGACACTTTCTCTTAAGGGGCTATGGCCGACAATTGGCCCATATGGTAAGCAAGGTATAAAAACCAACGTACACCTAGCAGAGGATGGTTTCGATCCATCGACCTCTGGGTTATGGGCCCAGCACGCTTCCGCTGCGCCACTCTGCTGCCATACAGTGAATGCTTCATTGTGGGAAAAAGTGGCGTTAAACTTCTTGGAGCAGACTTACTTCCTCACTCCACAAGACACACATACATCCCCATAAAATCATTTAGCAACAACTGCAGGCACAGTCTCTGTGGCGCAATCGGTTAGCGCGTTCGGCTGTTAACCGAAAGGTTGGTGGTTCAAGCCCACCCAGGGACGGCCTTTCCTTTTGTGTTCAACAGTTGTCCGAAGAGAACCCCAGATAGCCATGTAGATTCATTTGAGACACGTTGGAATCTCATTCACGTTCATGAAAAGGGTGAGCAGCATCAAGTTCATGTCTTAGTGATACAACAGACATCCCTGGCAGTGTCTGTGACCAAATGAAGTTTTCTGTACCCCAGAAGCAGCAGTAAAGTATTAGCCGGGGATCGAACCCAAAGCCTGGCGACGGCTGTCAAGCCAAAGAAAGGCAGTTCAAGCCCACCCAAGGACAGGCTCGCCTTAGTGCCTTGCTAGCTATTTGTTTAGAACATTATAGAGTGTCTGCATTAAGTGTTGACCATTTAGAAAGAACTTTAAGCTGGCGTAGAGTCTGCTGCACCGGAATGGAACCTCTCCAGAGACTGAGCAGGTGCAGGATGTCCTAACTGTTCAGAGATCTTGTCTTGGTCTTGTCTTCCATGGAATTGTAGGGTGCCAAAAGCAAGCTCACATGCGTTGGCCGGGAATCGAACCCGGGTCAACTGCTTGGAAGGCAGCTATGCTCACCACTATACCACCAACGCTACATGCTGAAACTCGCCTAGCATGTACCATTGCAATATACCCAAGAGAAAAA
>NC_090649.1:8518283-8520783 GCF_040937935.1 Hyperolius riggenbachi | reverse complement strand
ACTTCCTCACTCCACAAGACACACATACATCCCCATAAAATCATTTAGCAACAACTGCAGGCACAGTCTCTGTGGCGCAATCGGTTAGCGCGTTCGGCTGTTAACCGAAAGGTTGGTGGTTCAAGCCCACCCAGGGACGGCCTTTCCTTTTGTGTTCAACAGTTGTCCGAAGAGAACCCCAGATAGCCATGTAGATTCATTTGAGACACGTTGGAATCTCATTCACGTTCATGAAAAGGGTGAGCAGCATCAAGTTCATGTCTTAGTGATACAACAGACATCCCTGGCAGTGTCTGTGACCAAATGAAGTTTTCTGTACCCCAGAAGCAGCAGTAAAGTATTAGCCGGGGATCGAACCCAAAGCCTGGCGACGGCTGTCAAGCCAAAGAAAGGCAGTTCAAGCCCACCCAAGGACAGGCTCGCCTTAGTGCCTTGCTAGCTATTTGTTTAGAACATTATAGAGTGCAGTGTTCTCCCCAGGCTCTTTTAGCCGGGTGCTCCACCCGGCTGGATTTCGTGACCACCCGGCTGTCATCGGCTCACCTCCTCAACTCCTCCTATGCTGTAAGCAGAGTTGCCCTGCATTTTCAACTCGCCCCACCCGGCTACTTTTTCCTGCCACCCGGCTACTATTTCATGCCACCCGGCTGGAAAAAAATTCTGGGGAGAACACTGGAGTGTCTGCATTAAGTGTTGACCATTTAGAAAGAACTTTAAGCTGGCGTAGAGTCTGCTGCACCGGAATGGAACCTCTCCAGAGACTGAGCAGGTGCAGGATGTCCTAACTGTTCAGAGATCTTGTCTTGGTCTTGTCTTCCATGGAATTGTAGGGTGCCAAAAGCAAGCTCACATGTGTTGGCCGGGAATCGAACCCGGGTCAACTGCTTGGAAGGCAGCTATGCTCACCACTATACCACCAACGCTACATGCTGAAACTCGCCTAGCATGTACCATTGCAATATACCCAAGAGAAAAATGAGCTTGCTTATTTGCCTACTTTGCTAGATGTAAGCAGTGGGACACATGGTGATACTGCTTACAGACTTCAATTCAAGACTTCAGAAAGATCATGTGCCCCCCTGGATGATGCTGGTGCAACACACACAGCAAAGGACAGCAATTTGAAGTCTGGAAGATTCCAGGGCAAGGGTGGGAAGGATGAAAAGCTAGGTGGCCATGCAACCATTCCTGCTAACCCAAAGCTTACTTGTGCCCTACAACACATTGGCTTAAGACTTGACCAAATCCAATGCTCCAATATGGGGAAGCTTCTCTGTTTGCTGTTTTTTTTTTTTTTTTTTGTTTTTTTTTTTTAAGTGCGGTGTCACAGTTCACCCATCTCTTCAACTGCAAGAACGGCCCAGGAGTAGTCTTAGCTACCCTAATATGTACGTTACAGCAGGGCCCTTATTACACTTTCTCTTACAGGGCAATGGAAACCGTTTTGCCCATGCGATAAAGCAAGGTGCAAAAATGAATTCATGCCTAGCAGAGGATGGTTTCGATCCATCGACCTCTGGGTTATGGGCCCAGCACGCTTCCGCTGTGCCACTCTGCTTCTGTTTGTATTCAACCTTCAAGTTTAAGAAGGGTACATTAGTTGAAATAGTTACACTACTATATATGTTACAGCAAGGCCCTAATGACACTTTCTCTTAAAGGGAACCTTAACTGAGAGGGATATAGATGTTTCCTTTTAAACAATACCAGTTGCCTGGCAGTTCTTCTGATCTCTTTGATTGCAGTAGTGGCCGAATCACAGACCTGAAACAAGCATGCAGCTAATCCAGTCTGACTTCAGTCAGAGCACCTGATCTGCATGCTTGTTGAGGGGCTGTGGCTAAAAGTATTAGAGACACAGGATCAGCAGGAGAGTCAGGCAACTGGTATTATTTTAAAAGGAAAAATCCATATCCTTCTCAGTTTAGGTTCCCTTTAAGGGGCTATGGCCGACAATTGGCCCATATGGTAAGCAAGGTATAAAAACCAACGTACACCTAGCAGAGGATGGTTTCGATCCATCGACCTCTGGGTTATGGGCCCAGCACGCTTCCGCTGCGCCACTCTGCTGCCATACAGTGAATGCTTCATTGTGGGAAAAAGTGGCGTTAAACTTCTTGGAGCAGACTTACTTCCTCACTCCACAAGACACACATACATCCCCATAAAATCATTTAGCAACAACTGCAGGCATAGTCTCTGTGGCGCAATCGGTTAGCGCGTTCGGCTGTTAACCGAAAGGTTGGTGGTTCAAGCCCACCCAGGGACGGCCTTTCCTTTTGTGTTCAACAGTTGTCCGAAGAGAACCCCAGATAGCCATGTAGATTCATTTGAGACACGTTGGAATCTCATTCACGTTCATGAAAAGGGTGAGCAGCATCAAGTTCATGTCTTAGTGATACAACAGACATCCCTGGCAGTGTCTGTGACCAAATGAAGTTTTCTGTACCCCAGAAGCAGCAGTAAAGTATTAGCCGGGGATCGAACCCAAAGCCTGGCG
>NC_090649.1:8508283-8513283 GCF_040937935.1 Hyperolius riggenbachi | reverse complement strand
GATTCATTTGAGACACGTTGGAATCTCATTCACGTTCATGAAAAGGGTGAGCAGCATCAAGTTCATGTCTTAGTGATACAACAGACATCCCTGGCAGTGTCTGTGACCAAATGAAGTTTTCTGTACCCCAGAAGCAGCAGTAAAGTATTAGCCGGGGATCGAACCCAAAGCCTGGCGACGGCTGTCAAGCCAAAGAAAGGCAGTTCAAGCCCACCCAAGGACAGGCTCGCCTTAGTGCCTTGCTAGCTATTTGTTTAGAACATTATAGAGTGTCTGCATTAAGTGTTGACCATTTAGAAAGAACTTTAAGCTGGCGTAGAGTCTGCTGCACCGGAATGGAACCTCTCCAGAGACTGAGCAGGTGCAGGATGTCCTAACTGTTCAGAGATCTTGTCTTGGTCTTGTCTTCCATGGAATTGTAGGGTGCCAAAAGCAAGCTCACATGTGTTGGCCGGGAATCGAACCCGGGTCAACTGCTTGGAAGGCAGCTATGCTCACCACTATACCACCAACGCTACATGCTGAAACTCGCCTAGCATGTACCATTGCAATATACCCAAGAGAAAAATGAGCTTGCTTATTTGCCTACTTTGCTAGATGTAAGCAGTGGGACACATGGTGATACTGCTTACAGACTTCAATTCAAGACTTCAGAAAGATCATGTGCCCCCCTGGATGATGCTGGTGCAACACACACACAGCAAAGGACAGCAATTTGAAGTCTGGAAGATTCCAGGGCAAGGGTGGGAAGGATGAAAAGCTAGGTGGCCATGCAACCATTCATGCTAACCCAAAGCTTACTTGTGCCCTACAACACATTGGCTTAAGACTTGACCAAATCCAATGCTCCAATATGGGGAAGCTTCTCTGTTTGCTGTTTTTTTTTTTTTTTTTTTGTTTTTTTTTTTAAGTGCGGTGTCACAGTTCACCCATCTCTTCAACTGCAAGAACGGCCCAGGAGTAGTCTTAGCTACCCTAATATGTACGTTACAGCAGGGCCCTTATTACACTTTCTCTTACAGGGCAATGGAAACCGTTTTGCCCATGCGATAAAGCAAGGTGCAAAAATGAATTCATGCCTAGCAGAGGATGGTTTCGATCCATCGACCTCTGGGTTATGGGCCCAGCACGCTTCCGCTGTGCCACTCTGCTTCTGTTTGTATTCAACCTTCAAGTTTAAGAAGGGTACATTAGTTGAAATAGTTACACTACTATATATGTTACAGCAAGGCCCTAATGACACTTTCTCTTAAAGGGAACCTTAACTGAGAGGGATATAGATGTTTCCTTTTAAACAATACCAGTTGCCTGGCAGTTCTTCTGATCTCTTTGATTGCAGTAGTGGCCGAATCACAGACCTGAAACAAGCATGCAGCTAATCCAGTCTGACTTCAGTCAGAGCACCTGATCTGCATGCTTGTTGAGGGGCTGTGGCTAAAAGTATTAGAGACACAGGATCAGCAGGAGAGTCAGGCAACTGGTATTATTTTAAAAGGAAAAATCCATATCCTTCTCAGTTTAGGTTCCCTTTAAGGGGCTATGGCCGACAATTGGCCCATATGGTAAGCAAGGTATAAAAACCAACGTACACCTAGCAGAGGATGGTTTCGATCCATCGACCTCTGGGTTATGGGCCCAGCACGCTTCCGCTGCGCCACTCTGCTGCCATACAGTGAATGCTTCATTGTGGGAAAAAGTGGCGTTAAACTTCTTGGAGCAGACTTACTTCCTCACTCCACAAGACACACATACATCCCCATAAAATCATTTAGCAACAACTGCAGGCACAGTCTCTGTGGCGCAATCGGTTAGCGCGTTCGGCTGTTAACCGAAAGGTTGGTGGTTCAAGCCCACCCAGGGACGGCCTTTCCTTTTGTGTTCAACAGTTGTCCGAAGAGAACCCCAGATAGCCATGTAGATTCATTTGAGACACGTTGGAATCTCATTCACGTTCATGAAAAGGGTGAGCAGCATCAAGTTCATGTCTTAGTGATACAACAGACATCCCTGGCAGTGTCTGTGACCAAATGAAGTTTTCTGTACCCCAGAAGCAGCAGTAAAGTATTAGCCGGGGATCGAACCCAAAGCCTGGCGACGGCTGTCAAGCCAAAGAAAGGCAGTTCAAGCCCACCCAAGGACAGGCTCGCTTTAGTGCCTTGCTAGCTATTTGTTTAGAACATTATAGAGTGTCTGCATTAAGTGTTGACCATTTAGAAAGAACTTTAAGCTGGCGTAGAGTCTGCTGCACCGGAATGGAACCTCTCCAGAGACTGAGCAGGTGCAGGATGTCCTAACTGTTCAGAGATCTTGTCTTGGTCTTGTCTTCCATGGAATTGTAGGGTGCCAAAAGCAAGCTCACATGCGTTGGCCAGGAATCGAACCCGGGTCAACTGCTTGGAAGGCAGCTATGCTCACCACTATACCACCAACGCTACATGCTGAACCTTGCCTAGCATGTACCATTGCAATATACCCAAGAGAAAAATGAGCTTGCTTATTTGCCTACTTTGCTAGATGTAAGCAGTGGGACACATGGTGATACTGCTTACAGACTTCAATTCAAGACTTCAGAAAGATCATGTGCCCCCCTGGATGATGCTGGTGCAACACACACACAGCAAAGGACAGCAATTTGAAGTCTGGAAGATTCCAGGGCAAGGGTGGGAAGGATGAAAAGCTAGGTGGCCATGCAACCATTCCTGCTAACCCAAAGCTTACTTGTGCCCTACAACACATTGGCTTAAGACTTGACCAAATCCAATGCTCCAATATGGGGAAGCTTCTCTGTTTGCTGTTTTTTTTTTTTTTTTTTTTTTTTTTTTTAAGTGCGGTGTCACAGTTCACCCATCTCTTCAACTACAAGAACGGCCCAGGAGTAGTCTTAGCTACCCTAATATATACGTTACAGCAGGGCCCTTATTACACTTTCTCTTACAGGGCAATGGAAACCGTTTTGCCCATGCGATAAAGCAAGGTGCAAAAATGAATTCATGCCTAGCAGAGGATGGTTTCGATCCATCGACCTCTGGGTTATGGGCCCAGCACGCTTCCGCTGCGCCACTCTGCTTCTGTTTGTATTCAACCTTCAAGTTTAAGAAGGGTACATTAGTTGAAATAGTTACACTACTATCTATGTTACAGCAAGGCCCTAATGACACTTTCTCTTAAGGGGCTATGGCCGACAATTGGCCCATATGGTAAGCAAGGTATAAAAACCAACGTACACCTAGCAGAGGATGGTTTCGATCCATCGACCTCTGGGTTATGGGCCCAGCACGCTTCCGCTGCGCCACTCTGCTGCCATACAGTGAATGCTTCATTGTGGGAAAAAGTGGCGTTAAACTTCTTGGAGCAGACTTACTTCCTCACTCCACAAGACACACATACATCCCCATAAAATCATTTAGCAACAACTGCAGGCACAGTCTCTGTGGCGCAATCGGTTAGCGCGTTCGGCTGTTAACCGAAAGGTTGGTGGTTCAAGCCCACCCAGGGACGGCCTTTCCTTTTGTGTTCAACAGTTGTCCGAAGAGAACCCCAGATAGCCATGTAGATTCATTTGAGACACGTTGGAATCTCATTCACGTTCATGAAAAGGGTGAGCAGCATCAAGTTCATGTCTTAGTGATACAACAGACATCCCTGGCAGTGTCTGTGACCAAATGAAGTTTTCTGTACCCCAGAAGCAGCAGTAAAGTATTAGCCGGGGATCGAACCCAAAGCCTGGCGACGGCTGTCAAGCCAAAGAAAGGCAGTTCAAGCCCACCCAAGGACAGGCTCGCCTTAGTGCCTTGCTAGCTATTTGTTTAGAACATTATAGAGTGTCTGCATTAAGTGTTGACCATTTAGAAAGAACTTTAAGCTGGCGTAGAGTCTGCTGCACCGGAATGGAACCTCTCCAGAGACTGAGCAGGTGCAGGATGTCCTAACTGTTCAGAGATCTTGTCTTGGTCTTGTCTTCCATGGAATTGTAGGGTGCCAAAAGCAAGCTCACATGCGTTGGCCGGGAATCGAACCCGGGTCAACTGCTTGGAAGGCAGCTATGCTCACCACTATACCACCAACGCTACATGCTGAAACTCGCCTAGCATGTACCATTGCAATATACCCAAGAGAAAAATGAGCTTGCTTATTTGCCTACTTTGCTAGATGTAAGCAGTGGGACACATGGTGATACTGCTTACAGACTTCAATTCAAGACTTCAGAAAGATCATGTGCCCCCCTGGATGATGCTGGTGCAACACACACACAGCAAAGGACAGCAATTTGAAGTCTGGAAGATTCCAGGGCAAGGGTGGGAAGGATGAAAAGCTAGGTGGCCATGCAACCATTCATGCTAACCCAAAGCTTACTTGTGCCCTACAACACATTGGCTTAAGACTTGACCAAATCCAATGCTCCAATATGGGGAAGCTTCTCTGTTTGCTGTTTTTTTTTTTTTTTTTTTTTTTTTTTTTTTAAGTGCGGTGTCACAGTTCACCCATCTCTTCAACTACAAGAACGGCCCAGGAGTAGTCTTAGCTACCCTAATATGTACGTTACAGCAGGGCCCTTATTACACTTTCTCTTACAGGGCAATGGAAACCGTTTTGCCCATGCGATAAAGCAAGGTGCAAAAATGAATTCATGCCTAGCAGAGGATGGTTTCGATCCATCGACCTCTGGATTATGGGCCCAGCACGCTTCCGCTGCGCCACTCTGCTTCTGTTTGTATTCAACCTTCAAGTTTAAGAAGGGTACATTAGTTGAAATAGTTACACTACTATCTATGTTACAGCAAGGCCCTAATGACACTTTCTCTTAAGGGGCTATGGCCGACAATTGGCCCATATGGTAAGCAAGGTATAAAAACCAACGTACACCTAGCAGAGGATGGTTTCGATCCATCGACCTCTGGGTTATGGGCCCAGCACGCTTCCGCTGCGCCACTCTGCTGCCATACAGTGAATGCTTCATTGTGGGAAAAAGTGGCGTTAAACTTCTTGGAGCAGACTTACTT
>NC_090649.1:8500783-8505783 GCF_040937935.1 Hyperolius riggenbachi | reverse complement strand
CTTGGTCTTGTCTTCCATGGAATTGTAGGGTGCCAAAAGCAAGCTCACATGCGTTGGCCAGGAATCGAACCCGGGTCAACTGCTTGGAAGGCAGCTATGCTCACCACTATACCACCAACGCTACATGCTGAACCTTGCCTAGCATGTACCATTGCAATATACCCAAGAGAAAAATGAGCTTGCTTATTTGCCTACTTTGCTAGATGTAAGCAGTGGGACACATGGTGATACTGCTTACAGACTTCAATTCAAGACTTCAGAAAGATCATGTGCCCCCCTGGATGATGCTGGTGCAACACACACACAGCAAAGGACAGCAATTTGAAGTCTGGAAGATTCCAGGGCAAGGGTGGGAAGGATGAAAAGCTAGGTGGCCATGCAACCATTCCTGCTAACCCAAAGCTTACTTGTGCCCTACAACACATTGGCTTAAGACTTGACCAAATCCAATGCTCCAATATGGGGAAGCTTCTCTGTTTGCTGTTTTTTTTTTTTTTTTTTTTTTTTTTTTAAGTGCGGTGTCACAGTTCACCCATCTCTTCAACTACAAGAACGGCCCAGGAGTAGTCTTAGCTACCCTAATATATACGTTACAGCAGGGCCCTTATTACACTTTCTCTTACAGGGCAATGGAAACCGTTTTGCCCATGCGATAAAGCAAGGTGCAAAAATGAATTCATGCCTAGCAGAGGATGGTTTCGATCCATCGACCTCTGGGTTATGGGCCCAGCACGCTTCCGCTGCGCCACTCTGCTTCTGTTTGTATTCAACCTTCAAGTTTAAGAAGGGTACATTAGTTGAAATAGTTACACTACTATCTATGTTACAGCAAGGCCCTAATGACACTTTCTCTTAAGGGGCTATGGCCGACAATTGGCCCATATGGTAAGCAAGGTATAAAAACCAACGTACACCTAGCAGAGGATGGTTTCGATCCATCGACCTCTGGGTTATGGGCCCAGCACGCTTCCGCTGCGCCACTCTGCTGCCATACAGTGAATGCTTCATTGTGGGAAAAAGTGGCGTTAAACTTCTTGGAGCAGACTTACTTCCTCACTCCACAAGACACACATACATCCCCATAAAATCATTTAGCAACAACTGCAGGCACAGTCTCTGTGGCGCAATCGGTTAGCGCGTTCGGCTGTTAACCGAAAGGTTGGTGGTTCAAGCCCACCCAGGGACGGCCTTTCCTTTTGTGTTCAACAGTTGTCCGAAGAGAACCCCAGATAGCCATGTAGATTCATTTGAGACACGTTGGAATCTCATTCACGTTCATGAAAAGGGTGAGCAGCATCAAGTTCATGTCTTAGTGATACAACAGACATCCCTGGCAGTGTCTGTGACCAAATGAAGTTTTCTGTACCCCAGAAGCAGCAGTAAAGTATTAGCCGGGGATCGAACCCAAAGCCTGGCGACGGCTGTCAAGCCAAAGAAAGGCAGTTCAAGCCCACCCAAGGACAGGCTCGCCTTAGTGCCTTGCTAGCTATTTGTTTAGAACATTATAGAGTGTCTGCATTAAGTGTTGACCATTTAGAAAGAACTTTAAGCTGGCGTAGAGTCTGCTGCACCGGAATGGAACCTCTCCAGAGACTGAGCAGGTGCAGGATGTCCTAACTGTTCAGAGATCTTGTCTTGGTCTTGTCTTCCATGGAATTGTAGGGTGCCAAAAGCAAGCTCACATGCGTTGGCCGGGAATCGAACCCGGGTCAACTGCTTGGAAGGCAGCTATGCTCACCACTATACCACCAACGCTACATGCTGAAACTCGCCTAGCATGTACCATTGCAATATACCCAAGAGAAAAATGAGCTTGCTTATTTGCCTACTTTGCTAGATGTAAGCAGTGGGACACATGGTGATACTGCTTACAGACTTCAATTCAAGACTTCAGAAAGATCATGTGCCCCCCTGGATGATGCTGGTGCAACACACACACAGCAAAGGACAGCAATTTGAAGTCTGGAAGATTCCAGGGCAAGGGTGGGAAGGATGAAAAGCTAGGTGGCCATGCAACCATTCATGCTAACCCAAAGCTTACTTGTGCCCTACAACACATTGGCTTAAGACTTGACCAAATCCAATGCTCCAATATGGGGAAGCTTCTCTGTTTGCTGTTTTTTTTTTTTTTTTTTTTTTTTTTTTTTAAGTGCGGTGTCACAGTTCACCCATCTCTTCAACTACAAGAACGGCCCAGGAGTAGTCTTAGCTACCCTAATATGTACGTTACAGCAGGGCCCTTATTACACTTTCTCTTACAGGGCAATGGAAACCGTTTTGCCCATGCGATAAAGCAAGGTGCAAAAATGAATTCATGCCTAGCAGAGGATGGTTTCGATCCATCGACCTCTGGATTATGGGCCCAGCACGCTTCCGCTGCGCCACTCTGCTTCTGTTTGTATTCAACCTTCAAGTTTAAGAAGGGTACATTAGTTGAAATAGTTACACTACTATCTATGTTACAGCAAGGCCCTAATGACACTTTCTCTTAAGGGGCTATGGCCGACAATTGGCCCATATGGTAAGCAAGGTATAAAAACCAACGTACACCTAGCAGAGGATGGTTTCGATCCATCGACCTCTGGGTTATGGGCCCAGCACGCTTCCGCTGCGCCACTCTGCTGCCATACAGTGAATGCTTCATTGTGGGAAAAAGTGGCGTTAAACTTCTTGGAGCAGACTTACTTCCTCACTCCACAAGACACACATACATCCCCATAAAATCATTTAGCAACAACTGCAGGCACAGTCTCTGTGGCGCAATCGGTTAGCGCGTTCGGCTGTTAACCGAAAGGTTGGTGGTTCAAGCCCACCCAGGGACGGCCTTTCCTTTTGTGTTCAACAGTTGTCCGAAGAGAACCCCAGATAGCCATGCAGATTCATTTGAGACACGTTGGAATCTCATTCACGTTCATGAAAAGGGTGAGCAGCATCAAGTTCATGTCTTAGTGATACAACAGACATCCCTGGCAGTGTCTGTGACCAAATGAAGTTTTCTGTACCCCAGAAGCAGCAGTAAAGTATTAGCCGGGGATCGAACCCAAAGCCTGGCGACGGCTGTCAAGCCAAAGAAAGGCAGTTCAAGCCCACCCAAGGACAGGCTCGCCTTAGTGCCTTGCTAGCTATTTGTTTAGAACATTATAGAGTGTCTGCATTAAGTGTTGACCATTTAGAAAGAACTTTAAGCTGGCGTAGAGTCTGCTGCACCGGAATGGAACCTCTCCAGAGACTGAGCAGGTGCAGGATGTCCTAACTGTTCAGAGATCTTGTCTTGGTCTTGTCTTCCATGGAATTGTAGGGTGCCAAAAGCAAGCTCACATGTGTTGGCCGGGAATCGAACCCGGGTCAACTGCTTGGAAGGCAGCTATGCTCACCACTATACCACCAACGCTACATGCTGAAACTCGCCTAGCATGTACCATTGCAATATACCCAAGAGAAAAATGAGCTTGCTTATTTGCCTACTTTGCTAGATGTAAGCAGTGGGACACATGGTGATACTGCTTACAGACTTCAATTCAAGACTTCAGAAAGATCATGTGCCCCCCTGGATGATGCTGGTGCAACACACACACAGCAAAGGACAGCAATTTGAAGTCTGGAAGATTCCAGGGCAAGGGTGGGAAGGATGAAAAGCTAGGTGGCCATGCAACCATTCATGCTAACCCAAAGCTTACTTGTGCCCTACAACACATTGGCTTAAGACTTGACCAAATCCAATGCTCCAATATGGGGAAGCTTCTCTGTTTGCTGTTTTTTTTTTTTTTTTTTTTTTTTTTTTTAAGTGCGGTGTCACAGTTCACCCATCTCTTCAACTACAAGAACGGCCCAGGAGTAGTCTTAGCTACCCTAATATGTACGTTACAGCAGGGCCCTTATTACACTTTCTCTTACAGGGCAATGGAAACCGTTTTGCCCATGCGATAAAGCAAGGTGCAAAAATGAATTCATGCCTAGCAGAGGATGGTTTCGATCCATCGACCTCTGGGTTATGGGCCCAGCACGCTTCCGCTGCGCCACTCTGCTTCTGTTTGTATTCAACCTTCAAGTTTAAGAAGGGTACATTAGTTGAAATAGTTACACTACTATCTATGTTACAGCAAGGCCCTAATGACACTTTCTCTTAAGGGGCTATGGCCGACAATTGGCCCATATGGTAAGCAAGGTATAAAAACAAACGTACACCTAGCAGAGGATGGTTTCGATCCATCGACCTCTGGGTTATGGGCCCAGCACGCTTCCGCTGCGCCACTCTGCTGCCATACAGTGAATGCTTCATTGTGGGAAAAAGTGGCGTTAAACTTCTTGGAGCAGACTTACTTCCTCACTCCACAAGACACACATACATCCCCATAAAATCATTTAGCAACAACTGCAGGCACAGTCTCTGTGGCGCAATCGGTTAGCGCGTTCGGCTGTTAACCGAAAGGTTGGTGGTTCAAGCCCACCCAGGGACAGCCTTTCCTTTTGTGTTCAACAGTTGTCCGAAGAGAACCCCAGATAGCCATGTAGATTCATTTGAGACACGTTGGAATCTCATTCACGTTCATGAAAAGGGTGAGCAGCATCAAGTTCATGTCTTAGTGATACAACAGACATCCCTGGCAGTGTCTGTGACCAAATGAAGTTTTCTGTACCCCAGAAGCAGCAGTAAAGTATTAGCCGGGGATCGAACCCAAAGCCTGGCGATGGCTGTCAAGCCAAAGAAAGGCAGTTCAAGCCCACCCAAGGACAGGCTCGCCTTAGTGCCTTGCTAGCTATTTGTTTAGAACATTATAGAGTGTCTGCATTAAGTGTTGACCATTTAGAAAGAACTTTAAGCTGGCGTAGAGTCTGCTGCACCGGAATGGAACCTCTCCAGAGACTGAGCAGGTGCAGGATGTCCTAACTGTTCAGAGATCTTGTCTTGGTCTTGTCTTCCATGGAATTGTAGGGTGCCAAAAGCAAGCTCACATGCGTTGGCCGGGAATCGAACCCGGGTCAACTGCTTGGAAGGCAGC
>NC_090649.1:8488283-8495783 GCF_040937935.1 Hyperolius riggenbachi | reverse complement strand
TGGGACACATGGTGATACTGCTTACAGACTTCAATTCAAGACTTCAGAAAGATCATGTGCCCCCCTGGATGATGCTGGTGCAACACACACACAGCAAAGGACAGCAATTTGAAGTCTGGAAGATTCCAGGGCAAGGGTGGGAAGGATGAAAAGCTAGGTGGCCATGCAACCATTCCTGCTAACCCAAAGCTTACTTGTGCCCTACAACACATTGGCTTAAGACTTGACCAAATCCAATGCTCCAATATGGGGAAGCTTCTCTGTTTGCTGTTTTTTTTTTTTTTTTTTTTAAGTGCGGTGTCACAGTTCACCCATCTCTTCAACTACAAGAACGTCCCAGGAGTAGTCTTAGCTACCCTAATATGTACGTTACAGCAGGGCCCTTATTACACTTTCTCTTACAGGGCAATGGAAACCGTTTTGCCCATGCGATAAAGCAAGGTGCAAAAATGAATTCATGCCTAGCAGAGGATGGTTTCGATCCATCGACCTCTGGGTTATGGGCCCAGCACGCTTCCGCTGCGCCACTCTGCTTCTGTTTGTATTCAACCTTCAAGTTTAAGAAGGGTACATTAGTTGAAATAGTTACACTACTATCTATGTTACAGCAAGGCCCTAATGACACTTTCTCTTAAGGGGCTATGGCCGACAATTGGCCCATATGGTAAGCAAGGTATAAAAACCAACGTACACCTAGCAGAGGATGGTTTCGATCCATCGACCTCTGGGTTATGGGCCCAGCACGCTTCCGCTGCGCCACTCTGCTGCCATAAAGTCAATGCTTCATTGTGGGAAAAAGTGGCGTTAAACTTCTTGGAGCAGACTTACTTCCTCACTCCACAAGACACACATACATCCCCATAAAATCATTTAGCAACAACTGCAGGCACAGTCTCTGTGGCGCAATCGGTTAGCGCGTTCGGCTGTTAACCGAAAGGTTGGTGGTTCAAGCCCACCCAGGGATGGCCTTTCCTTTTGTGTTCAACAGTTGTCCGAAGAGAACCCCAGATAGCCATGTAGATTCATTTGAGACACGTTGGAATCTCATTCACGTTCATGAAAAGGGTGAGCAGCATCAAGTTCATGTCTTAGTGATACAACAGACATCCCTGGCAGTGTCTGTGACCAAATGAAGTTTTCTGTACCCCAGAAGCAGCAGTAAAGTATTAGCCGGGGATCGAACCCAAAGCCTGGCGACGGCTGTCAAGCCAAAGAAAGGCAGTTCAAGCCCACCCAAGGACAGGCTCGCCTTAGTGCCTTGCTAGCTATTTGTTTAGAACATTATAGAGTGCAGTGTTCTCCCCAGGCTCTTTTAGCCGGGTGCTCCACCCGGCTGGATTTCGTGACCACCCGGCTGTCATCGGCTCACCTCCTCAACTCCTCCTATGCTGTAAGCAGAGTTGCCCTGCATTTTCAACTCGCCCCACCCGGCTACTTTTTCCTGCCACCCGGCTACTATTTCATGCCACCCGGCTGGAAAAAAATTCTGGGGAGAACACTGGAGTGTCTGCATTAAGTGTTGACCATTTAGAAAGAACTTTAAGCTGGCGTAGAGTCTGCTGCACCGGAATGGAACCTCTCCAGAGACTGAGCAGGTGCAGGATGTCCTAACTGTTCAGAGATCTTGTCTTGGTCTTGTCTTCCATGGAATTGTAGGGTGCCAAAAGCAAGCTCACATGTGTTGGCCGGGAATCGAACCCGGGTCAACTGCTTGGAAGGCAGCTATGCACACCACTATACCACCAACGCTACATGCTGAAACTCGCCTAGCATGTACCATTGCAATATACCCAAGAGAAAAATGAGCTTGCTTATTTGCCTACTTTGCTAGATGTAAGCAGTGGGACACATGGTGATACTGCTTACAGACTTCAATTCAAGACTTCAGAAAGATCATGTGCCCCCCTGGATGATGCTGGTGCAACACACACAGCAAAGGACAGCAATTTGAAGTCTGGAAGATTCCAGGGCAAGGGTGGGAAGGATGAAAAGCTAGGTGGCCATGCAACCATTCCTGCTAACCCAAAGCTTACTTGTGCCCTACAACACATTGGCTTAAGACTTGACCAAATCCAATGCTCCAATATGGGGAAGCTTCTCTGTTTGCTGTTTTTTTTTTTTTTTTTTGTTTTTTTTTTTTAAGTGCGGTGTCACAGTTCACCCATCTCTTCAACTGCAAGAACGGCCCAGGAGTAGTCTTAGCTACCCTAATATGTACGTTACAGCAGGGCCCTTATTACACTTTCTCTTACAGGGCAATGGAAACCGTTTTGCCCATGCGATAAAGCAAGGTGCAAAAATGAATTCATGCCTAGCAGAGGATGGTTTCGATCCATCGACCTCTGGGTTATGGGCCCAGCACGCTTCCGCTGTGCCACTCTGCTTCTGTTTGTATTCAACCTTCAAGTTTAAGAAGGGTACATTAGTTGAAATAGTTACACTACTATATATGTTACAGCAAGGCCCTAATGACACTTTCTCTTAAAGGGAACCTTAACTGAGAGGGATATAGATGTTTCCTTTTAAACAATACCAGTTGCCTGGCAGTTCTTCTGATCTCTTTGATTGCAGTAGTGGCCGAATCACAGACCTGAAACAAGCATGCAGCTAATCCAGTCTGACTTCAGTCAGAGCACCTGATCTGCATGCTTGTTGAGGGGCTGTGGCTAAAAGTATTAGAGACACAGGATCAGCAGGAGAGTCAGGCAACTGGTATTATTTTAAAAGGAAAAATCCATATCCTTCTCAGTTTAGGTTCCCTTTAAGGGGCTATGGCCGACAATTGGCCCATATGGTAAGCAAGGTATAAAAACCAACGTACACCTAGCAGAGGATGGTTTCGATCCATCGACCTCTGGGTTATGGGCCCAGCACGCTTCCGCTGCGCCACTCTGCTGCCATACAGTGAATGCTTCATTGTGGGAAAAAGTGGCGTTAAACTTCTTGGAGCAGACTTACTTCCTCACTCCACAAGACACACATACATCCCCATAAAATCATTTAGCAACAACTGCAGGCATAGTCTCTGTGGCGCAATCGGTTAGCGCGTTCGGCTGTTAACCGAAAGGTTGGTGGTTCAAGCCCACCCAGGGACGGCCTTTCCTTTTGTGTTCAACAGTTGTCCGAAGAGAACCCCAGATAGCCATGTAGATTCATTTGAGACACGTTGGAATCTCATTCACGTTCATGAAAAGGGTGAGCAGCATCAAGTTCATGTCTTAGTGATACAACAGACATCCCTGGCAGTGTCTGTGACCAAATGAAGTTTTCTGTACCCCAGAAGCAGCAGTAAAGTATTAGCCGGGGATCGAACCCAAAGCCTGGCGACGGCTGTCAAGCCAAAGAAAGGCAGTTCAAGCCCACCCAAGGACAGGCTCGCTTTAGTGCCTTGCTAGCTATTTGTTTAGAACATTATAGAGTGTCTGCATTAAGTGTTGACCATTTAGAAAGAACTTTAAGCTGGCGTAGAGTCTGCTGCACCGGAATGGAACCTCTCCAGAGACTGAGCAGGTGCAGGATGTCCTAACTGTTCAGAGATCTTGTCTTGGTCTTGTCTTCCATGGAATTGTAGGGTGCCAAAAGCAAGCTCACATGCGTTGGCCGGGAATCGAACCCGGGTCAACTGCTTGGAAGGCAGCTATGCTCACCACTATACCACCAACGCTACATGCTGAAACTTGCCTAGCATGTACCATTGCAATATACCCAAGAGAAAAATGAGCTTGCTTATTTGCCTACTTTGCTAGATGTAAGCAGTGGGACACATGGTGATACTGCTTACAGACTTCAATTCAAGACTTCAGAAAGATCATGTGCCCCCCTGGATGATGCTGGTGCAACACACACACAGCAAAGGACAGCAATTTGAAGTCTGGAAGATTCCAGGGCAAGGGTGGGAAGGATGAAAAGCTAGGTGGCCATGCAACCATTCCTGCTAACCCAAAGCTTACTTGTGCCCTACAACACATTGGCTTAAGACTTGACCAAATCCAATGCTCCAATATGGGGAAGCTTCTCTGTTTGCTGTTTTTTTTTTTTTTTTTTTTTTAAGTGCGGTGTCACAGTTCACCCATCTCTTCAACTACAAGAACGGCCCAGGAGTAGTCTTAGCTACCCTAATATGTACGTTACAGCAGGGCCCTTATTACACTTTCTCTTACAGGGCAATGGAAACCGTTTTGCCCATGCGATAAAGCAAGGTGCAAAAATGAATTCATGCCTAGCAGAGGATGGTTTCGATCCATCGACCTCTGGGTTATGGGCCCAGCACGCTTCCGCTGCGCCACTCTGCTTCTGTTTGTATTCAACCTTCAAGTTTAAGAAGGGTACATTAGTTGAAATAGTTACACTACTATCTATGTTACAGCAAGGCCCTAATGACACTTTCTCTTAAGGGGCTATGGCCGACAATTGGCCCATATGGTAAGCAAGGTATAAAAACCAACGTACACCTAGCAGAGGATGGTTTCGATCCATCGACCTCTGGGTTATGGGCCCAGCACGCTTCCGCTGCGCCACTCTGCTGCCATACAGTCAATGCTTCATTGTGGGAAAAAGTGGCGTTAAACTTCTTGGAGCAGACTTACTTCCTCACTCCACAAGACACACATACATCCTCATAAAATCATTTAGCAACAACTGCAGGCACAGTCTCTGTGGCGCAATCGGTTAGCGCGTTCGGCTGTTAACCGAAAGGTTGGTGGTTCAAGCCCACCCAGGGATGGCCTTTCCTTTTGTGTTCAACAGTTGTCCGAAGAGAACCCCAGATAGCCATGTAGATTCATTTGAGACACGTTGGAATCTCATTCACGTTCATGAAAAGGGTGAGCAGCATCAAGTTCATGTCTTAGTGATACAACAGACATCCCTGGCAGTGTCTGTGACCAAATGAAGTTTTCTGTACCCCAGAAGCAGCAGTAAAGTATTAGCCGGGGATCGAACCCAAAGCCTGGCGACGGCTGTCAAGCCAAAGAAAGGCAGTTCAAGCCCACCCAAGGACAGGCTCGCCTTAGTGCCTTGCTAGCTATTTGTTTAGAACATTATAGAGTGTCTGCATTAAGTGTTGACCATTTAGAAAGAACTTTAAGCTGGCGTAGAGTCTGCTGCACCGGAATGGAACCTCTCCAGAGACTGAGCAGGTGCAGGATGTCCTAACTGTTCAGAGATCTTGTCTTGGTCTTGTCTTCCATGGAATTGTAGGGTGCCAAAAGCAAGCTCACATGTGTTGGCCGGGAATCGAACCCGGGTCAACTGCTTGGAAGGCAGCTATGCTCACCACTATACCACCAACGCTACATGCTGAAACTCGCCTAGCATGTACCATTGCAATATACCCAAGAGAAAAATGAGCTTGCTTATTTGCCTACTTTGCTAGATGTAAGCAGTGGGACACATGGTGATACTGCTTACAGACTTCAATTCAAGACTTCAGAAAGATCATGTGCCCCCCTGGATGATGCTGGTGCAACACACACAGCAAAGGACAGCAATTTGAAGTCTGGAAGATTCCAGGGCAAGGGTGGGAAGGATGAAAAGCTAGGTGGCCATGCAACCATTCCTGCTAACCCAAAGCTTACTTGTGCCCTACAACACATTGGCTTAAGACTTGACCAAATCCAATGCTCCAATATGGGGAAGCTTCTCTGTTTGCTGTTTTTTTTGTTTTTTTTTTGTTTGTTTTTTTAAGTGCGGTGTCACAGTTCACCCATCTCTTCAACTGCAAGAACGGCCCAGGAGTAGTCTTAGCTACCCTAATATGTACGTTACAGCAGGGCCCTTATTACACTTTCTCTTACAGGGCAATGGAAACCGTTTTGCCCATGCGATAAAGCAAGGTGCAAAAATGAATTCATGCCTAGCAGAGGATGGTTTCGATCCATCGACCTCTGGGTTATGGGCCCAGCACGCTTCCGCTGTGCCACTCTGCTTCTGTTTGTATTCAACCTTCAAGTTTAAGAAGGGTACATTAGTTGAAATAGTTACACTACTATATATGTTACAGCAAGGCCCTAATGACACTTTCTCTTAAAGGGAACCTTAACTGAGAGGGATATAGATGTTTCCTTTTAAACAATACCAGTTGCCTGGCAGTTCTTCTGATCTCTTTGATTGCAGTAGTGGCCGAATCACAGACCTGAAACAAGCATGCAGCTAATCCAGTCTGACTTCAGTCAGAGCACCTGATCTGCATGCTTGTTGAGGGGCTGTGGCTAAAAGTATTAGAGACACAGGATCAGCAGGAGAGTCAGGCAACTGGTATTATTTTAAAAGGAAAAATCCATATCCTTCTCAGTTTAGGTTCCCTTTAAGGGGCTATGGCCGACAATTGGCCCATATGGTAAGCAAGGTATAAAAACCAACGTACACCTAGCAGAGGATGGTTTCGATCCATCGACCTCTGGGTTATGGGCCCAGCACGCTTCCGCTGCGCCACTCTGCTGCCATACAGTGAATGCTTCATTGTGGGAAAAAGTGGCGTTAAACTTCTTGGAGCAGACTTACTTCCTCACTCCACAAGACACACATACATCCCCATAAAATCATTTAGCAACAACTGCAGGCACAGTCTCTGTGGCGCAATCGGTTAGCGCGTTCGGCTGTTAACCGAAAGGTTGGTGGTTCAAGCCCACCCAGGGACGGCCTTTCCTTTTGTGTTCAACAGTTGTCCGAAGAGAACCCCAGATAGCCATGTAGATTCATTTGAGACACGTTGGAATCTCATTCACGTTCATGAAAAGGGTGAGCAGCATCAAGTTCATGTCTTAGTGATACAACAGACATCCCTGGCAGTGTCTGTGACCAAATGAAGTTTTCTGTACCCCAGAAGCAGCAGTAAAGTATTAGCCGGGGATCGAACCCAAAGCCTGGCGACGGCTGTCAAGCCAAAGAAAGGCAGTTCAAGCCCACCCAAGGACAGGCTCGCTTTAGTGCCTTGCTAGCTATTTGTTTAGAACATTATAGAGTGTCTGCATTAAGTGTTGACCATTTAGAAAGAACTTTAAGCTGGCGTAGAGTCTGCTGCACCGGAATGGAACCTCTCCAGAGACTGAGCAGGTGCAGGATGTCCTAACTGTTCAGAGATCTTGTCTTGGTCTTGTCTTCCATGGAATTGTAGGGTGCCAAAAGCAAGCTCACATGCGTTGGCCGGGAATCGAACCCGGGTCAACTGCTTGGAAGGCAGCTATGCTCACCACTATACCACCAACGCTACATGCTGAAACTTGCCTAGCATGTACCATTGCAATATACCCAAGAGAAAAATGAGCTTGCTTATTTGCCTACTTTGCTAGATGTAAGCAGTGGGACACATGGTGATACTGCTTACAGACTTCAATTCAAGACTTCAGAAAGATCATGTGCCCCCCTGGATGATGCTGGTGCAACACACACACAGCAAAGGACAGCAATTTGAAGTCTGGAAGATTCCAGGGCAAGGGTGGGAAGGATGAAAAGCTAGGTGGCCATGCAACCATTCCTGCTAACCCAAAGCTTACTTGTGCC
>NC_090649.1:8440783-8483283 GCF_040937935.1 Hyperolius riggenbachi | reverse complement strand
TGCTTACAGACTTCAATTCAAGACTTCAGAAAGATCATGTGCCCCCCTGGATGATGCTGGTGCAACACACACACAGCAAAGGACAGCAATTTGAAGTCTGGAAGATTCCAGGGCAAGGGTGGGAAGGATGAAAAGCTAGGTGGCCATGCAACCATTCATGCTAACCCAAAGCTTACTTGTGCCCTACAACACATTGGCTTAAGACTTGACCAAATCCAATGCTCCAATATGGGGAAGCTTCTCTGTTTGCTGTTTTTTTTTTTTTTTTTTTTTTTTTTTTTAAGTGCGGTGTCACAGTTCACCCATCTCTTCAACTACAAGAACGGCCCAGGAGTAGTCTTAGCTACCCTAATATGTACGTTACAGCAGGGCCCTTATTACACTTTCTCTTACAGGGCAATGGAAACCGTTTTGCCCATGCGATAAAGCAAGGTGCAAAAATGAATTCATGCCTAGCAGAGGATGGTTTCGATCCATCGACCTCTGGATTATGGGCCCAGCACGCTTCCGCTGCGCCACTCTGCTTCTGTTTGTATTCAACCTTCAAGTTTAAGAAGGGTACATTAGTTGAAATAGTTACACTACTATCTATGTTACAGCAAGGCCCTAATGACACTTTCTCTTAAGGGGCTATGGCCGACAATTGGCCCATATGGTAAGCAAGGTATAAAAACCAACGTACACCTAGCAGAGGATGGTTTCGATCCATCGACCTCTGGGTTATGGGCCCAGCACGCTTCCGCTGCGCCACTCTGCTGCCATACAGTGAATGCTTCATTGTGGGAAAAAGTGGCGTTAAACTTCTTGGAGCAGACTTACTTCCTCACTCCACAAGACACACATACATCCCCATAAAATCATTTAGCAACAACTGCAGGCACAGTCTCTGTGGCGCAATCGGTTAGCGCGTTCGGCTGTTAACCGAAAGGTTGGTGGTTCAAGCCCACCCAGGGACGGCCTTTCCTTTTGTGTTCAACAGTTGTCCGAAGAGAACCCCAGATAGCCATGCAGATTCATTTGAGACACGTTGGAATCTCATTCACGTTCATGAAAAGGGTGAGCAGCATCAAGTTCATGTCTTAGTGATACAACAGACATCCCTGGCAGTGTCTGTGACCAAATGAAGTTTTCTGTACCCCAGAAGCAGCAGTAAAGTATTAGCCGGGGATCGAACCCAAAGCCTGGCGACGGCTGTCAAGCCAAAGAAAGGCAGTTCAAGCCCACCCAAGGACAGGCTCGCCTTAGTGCCTTGCTAGCTATTTGTTTAGAACATTATAGAGTGTCTGCATTAAGTGTTGACCATTTAGAAAGAACTTTAAGCTGGCGTAGAGTCTGCTGCACCGGAATGGAACCTCTCCAGAGACTGAGCAGGTGCAGGATGTCCTAACTGTTCAGAGATCTTGTCTTGGTCTTGTCTTCCATGGAATTGTAGGGTGCCAAAAGCAAGCTCACATGTGTTGGCCGGGAATCGAACCCGGGTCAACTGCTTGGAAGGCAGCTATGCTCACCACTATACCACCAACGCTACATGCTGAAACTCGCCTAGCATGTACCATTGCAATATACCCAAGAGAAAAATGAGCTTGCTTATTTGCCTACTTTGCTAGATGTAAGCAGTGGGACACATGGTGATACTGCTTACAGACTTCAATTCAAGACTTCAGAAAGATCATGTGCCCCCCTGGATGATGCTGGTGCAACACACACACAGCAAAGGACAGCAATTTGAAGTCTGGAAGATTCCAGGGCAAGGGTGGGAAGGATGAAAAGCTAGGTGGCCATGCAACCATTCATGCTAACCCAAAGCTTACTTGTGCCCTACAACACATTGGCTTAAGACTTGACCAAATCCAATGCTCCAATATGGGGAAGCTTCTCTGTTTGCTGTTTTTTTTTTTTTTTTTTTTTTTTTTTTAAGTGCGGTGTCACAGTTCACCCATCTCTTCAACTACAAGAACGGCCCAGGAGTAGTCTTAGCTACCCTAATATGTACGTTACAGCAGGGCCCTTATTACACTTTCTCTTACAGGGCAATGGAAACCGTTTTGCCCATGCGATAAAGCAAGGTGCAAAAATGAATTCATGCCTAGCAGAGGATGGTTTCGATCCATCGACCTCTGGGTTATGGGCCCAGCACGCTTCCGCTGCGCCACTCTGCTTCTGTTTGTATTCAACCTTCAAGTTTAAGAAGGGTACATTAGTTGAAATAGTTACACTACTATCTATGTTACAGCAAGGCCCTAATGACACTTTCTCTTAAGGGGCTATGGCCGACAATTGGCCCATATGGTAAGCAAGGTATAAAAACCAACGTACACCTAGCAGAGGATGGTTTCGATCCATCGACCTCTGGGTTATGGGCCCAGCACGCTTCCGCTGCGCCACTCTGCTGCCATACAGTGAATGCTTCATTGTGGGAAAAAGTGGCGTTAAACTTCTTGGAGCAGACTTACTTCCTCACTCCACAAGACACACATACATCCCCATAAAATCATTTAGCAACAACTGCAGGCACAGTCTCTGTGGCGCAATCGGTTAGCGCGTTCGGCTGTTAACCGAAAGGTTGGTGGTTCAAGCCCACCCAGGGACAGCCTTTCCTTTTGTGTTCAACAGTTGTCCGAAGAGAACCCCAGATAGCCATGTAGATTCATTTGAGACACGTTGGAATCTCATTCACGTTCATGAAAAGGGTGAGCAGCATCAAGTTCATGTCTTAGTGATACAACAGACATCCCTGGCAGTGTCTGTGACCAAATGAAGTTTTCTGTACCCCAGAAGCAGCAGTAAAGTATTAGCCGGGGATCGAACCCAAAGCCTGGCGATGGCTGTCAAGCCAAAGAAAGGCAGTTCAAGCCCACCCAAGGACAGGCTCGCCTTAGTGCCTTGCTAGCTATTTGTTTAGAACATTATAGAGTGTCTGCATTAAGTGTTGACCATTTAGAAAGAACTTTAAGCTGGCGTAGAGTCTGCTGCACCGGAATGGAACCTCTCCAGAGACTGAGCAGGTGCAGGATGTCCTAACTGTTCAGAGATCTTGTCTTGGTCTTGTCTTCCATGGAATTGTAGGGTGCCAAAAGCAAGCTCACATGCGTTGGCCGGGAATCGAACCCGGGTCAACTGCTTGGAAGGCAGCTATGCTCACCACTATACCACCAACGCTACATGCTGAAACTCGCCTAGCATGTACCATTGCAATATACCCAAGAGAAAAATGAGCTTGCTTATTTGCCTACTTTGCTAGATGTAAGCAGTGGGACACATGGTGATACTGCTTACAGACTTCAATTCAAGACTTCAGAAAGATCATGTGCCCCCCTGGATGATGCTGGTGCAACACACACACAGCAAAGGACAGCAATTTGAAGTCTGGAAGATTCCAGGGCAAGGGTGGGAAGGATGAAAAGCTAGGTGGCCATGCAACCATTCATGCTAACCCAAAGCTTACTTGTGCCCTACAACACATTGGCTTAAGACTTGACCAAATCCAATGCTCCAATATGGGGAAGCTTCTCTGTTTGCTGTTTTTTTTTTTTTTTTTTTTTAAGTGCGGTGTCACAGTTCACCCATCTCTTCAACTACAAGAACGGCCCAGGAGTAGTCTTAGCTACCCTAATATGTACGTTACAGCAGGGCCCTTATTACACTTTCTCTTACAGGGCAATGGAAACCGTTTTGCCCATGCGATAAAGCAAGGTGCAAAAATGAATTCATGCCTAGCAGAGGATGGTTTCGATCCATCGACCTCTGGGTTATGGGCCCAGCACGCTTCCGCTGCGCCACTCTGCTTCTGTTTGTATTCAACCTTCAAGTTTAAGAAGGGTACATTAGTTGAAATAGTTACACTACTATCTATGTTACAGCAAGGCCCTAATGACACTTTCTCTTAAGGGGCTATGGCCGACAATTGGCCCATATGGTAAGCAAGGTATAAAAACCAACGTACACCTAGCAGAGGATGGTTTCGATCCATCGACCTCTGGGTTATGGGCCCAGCACGCTTCCGCTGCGCCACTCTGCTGCCATACAGTGAATGCTTCATTGTGGGAAAAAGTGGCGTTAAACTTCTTGGAGCAGACTTACTTCCTCACTCCACAAGACACACATACATCCCCATAAAATCATTTAGCAACAACTGCAGGCACAGTCTCTGTGGCGCAATCGGTTAGCGCGTTCGGCTGTTAACCGAAAGGTTGGTGGTTCAAGCCCACCCAGGGACGGCCTTTCCTTTTGTGTTCAACAGTTGTCCGAAGAGAACCCCAGATAGCCATGTAGATTCATTTGAGACACGTTGGAATCTCATTCACGTTCATGAAAAGGGTGAGCAGCATCAAGTTCATGTCTTAGTGATACAACAGACATCCCTGGCAGTGTCTGTGACCAAATGAAGTTTTCTGTACCCCAGAAGCAGCAGTAAAGTATTAGCCGGGGATCGAACCCAAAGCCTGGCGACGGCTGTCAAGCCAAAGAAAGGCAGTTCAAGCCCACCCAAGGACAGGCTCGCCTTAGTGCCTTGCTAGCTATTTGTTTAGAACATTATAGAGTGTCTGCATTAAGTGTTGACCATTTAGAAAGAACTTTAAGCTGGCGTAGAGTCTGCTGCACCGGAATGGAACCTCTCCAGAGACTGAGCAGGTGCAGGATGTCCTAACTGTTCAGAGATCTTGTCTTGGTCTTGTCTTCCATGGAATTGTAGGGTGCCAAAAGCAAGCTCACATGCGTTGGCCGGGAATCGAACCCGGGTCAACTGCTTGGAAGGCAGCTATGCTCACCACTATACCACCAACGCTACATGCTGAAACTCGCCTAGCATGTACCATTGCAATATACCCAAGAGAAAAATGAGCTTGCTTATTTGCCTACTTTGCTAGATGTAAGCAGTGGGACACATGCCCCTGTCCCCCCACGTTTCCAGCCACGGAGGACGATGCCGTCACTGGCCACCCTGCCGGTCGGGAGACCTTGGCTCACACACAGCTGAACAGCTGTTCGAACGCCCGTGCTCTCATCGCCGCACGACTGCTGCCCCGAGCCAGCCCCCTCCAGCCACCGCCATAACTATGGAAGGCACCTCATCGCCAAGCCACCTCCGGAGCTGCATCAGCTGAGGCCGCCACCCACGTGGCCCAGACCACCGCATCGGGCCAGACCTCCGCATCGGGTTAAACACCGCCGGTGCTGCATCACCTGAGGCCGCCACCCACGTGGCCCAGACCACCGCATCGGGCCAGACCTCCGCATCGGGTAAAACACCGCCGCCGCTACCAGGGTAGTTAGGGAGCCAGCAACCTCAAGCACATGCAGGGACACTAACTGGGGACACTGCAATCCTAAGGGGTCTCCAAAGGAACCTCCTGCCCTCCACCACCGGGTCCCCCCTGCTCAAAATGCCTCTAAGCTGCAGCCGGGGGATAGATTCGTGCCATGGGACCCCCCAGCCACTCCATCAACCAGCTGGATAGCAGGACTTTTTGAACCCTGTGTCTTTCTCTAGCCTAATAATCCTTCTTCTTCTCTCTCTCTCTCTCTCTCTCTCTCTTTATTCCTTCTCTCTCCCTTTCTTCCTTCTGCTCTCTCCTTCTCTATGTACTGTCGGACATTACGGGGGCACCCGAGCTGCTGTGGAGTCGGTGAGCGCCGCCAAGGAGGCAGGCAGCTCCACTCACACAGCACTAGGACCCCCCCAGTTTTGCTGCTTTGTATATGCTTGTATATGCTTTGTATATGCTTTGTATATGCTTTGTATATGCCGTGTTGCTTTGTATATGCCTACTCTTGTATACTATGCTGCATGTGTATGTTTTTCAATCTACTGCATGTCTGATACTGTACCGTACCATCACCGACCCTGTATGTGCCAAAAATAATTCCGGGTACAACTCCCGTTGTACTTGGCGAAATAAATTGATTCTGATTCTGATTCTGATTCTGATTCTGACATGGTGATACTGCTTACAGACTTCAATTCAAGACTTCAGAAAGATCATGTGCCCCCCTGGATGATGCTGGTGCAACACACACACAGCAAAGGACAGCAATTTGAAGTCTGGAAGATTCCAGGGCAAGGGTGGGAAGGATGAAAAGCTAGGTGGCCATGCAACCATTCATGCTAACCCAAAGCTTACTTGTGCCCTACAACACATTGGCTTAAGACTTGACCAAATCCAATGCTCCAATATGGGGAAGCTTCTCTGTTTGCTGTTTTTTTTTTTTTTTTTTTTTTTTTTTTTAAGTGCGGTGTCACAGTTCACCCATCTCTTCAACTACAAGAACGGCCCAGGAGTAGTCTTAGCTACCCTAATATGTACGTTACAGCAGGGCCCTTATTACACTTTCTCTTACAGGGCAATGGAAACCGTTTTGCCCATGCGATAAAGCAAGGTGCAAAAATGAATTCATGCCTAGCAGAGGATGGTTTCGATCCATCGACCTCTGGGTTATGGGCCCAGCACGCTTCCGCTGCGCCACTCTGCTTCTGTTTGTATTCAACCTTCAAGTTTAAGAAGGGTACATTAGTTGAAATAGTTACACTACTATCTATGTTACAGCAAGGCCCTAATGACACTTTCTCTTAAGGGGCTATGGCCGACAATTGGCCCATATGGTAAGCAAGGTATAAAAACCAACGTACACCTAGCAGAGGATGGTTTCGATCCATCGACCTCTGGGTTATGGGCCCAGCACGCTTCCGCTGCGCCACTCTGCTGCCATACAGTGAATGCTTCATTGTGGGAAAAAGTGGCGTTAAACTTCTTGGAGCAGACTTACTTCCTCACTCCACAAGACACACATACATCCCCATAAAATCATTTAGCAACAACTGCAGGCACAGTCTCTGTGGCGCAATCGGTTAGCGCGTTTGGCTGTTAACCGAAAGGTTGGTGGTTCAAGCCCACCCAGGGACGGCCTTTCCTTTTGTGTTCAACAGTTGTCCGAAGAGAACCCCAGATAGCCATGTAGATTCATTTGAGACACGTTGGAATCTCATTCACGTTCATGAAAAGGGTGAGCAGCATCAAGTTCATGTCTTAGTGATACAACAGACATCCCTGGCAGTGTCTGTGACCAAATGAAGTTTTCTGTACCCCAGAAGCAGCAGTAAAGTATTAGCCGGGGATCGAACCCAAAGCCTGGCGACGGCTGTCAAGCCAAAGAAAGGCAGTTCAAGCCCACCCAAGGACAGGCTCGCCTTAGTGCCTTGCTAGCTATTTGTTTAGAACATTATAGAGTGTCTGCATTAAGTGTTGACCATTTAGAAAGAACTTTAAGCTGGCGTAGAGTCTGCTGCACCGGAATGGAACCTCTCCAGAGACTGAGCAGGTGCAGGATGTCCTAACTGTTCAGAGATCTTGTCTTGGTCTTGTCTTCCATGGAATTGTAGGGTGCCAAAAGCAAGCTCACATGTGTTGGCTGGGAATCGAACCCGGGTCAACTGCTTGGAAGGCAGCTATGCTCACCACTATACCACCAACGCTACATGCTGAAACTCGCCTAGCATGTACCATTGCAATATACCCAAGAGAAAAATGAGCTTGCTTATTTGCCTACTTTGCTAGATGTAAGCAGTGGGACACATGGTGATACTGCTTACAGACTTCAATTCAAGACTTCAGAAAGATCATGTGCCCCCCTGGATGATGCTGGTGCAACACACACAGCAAAGGACAGCAATTTGAAGTCTGGAAGATTCCAGGGCAAGGGTGGGAAGGATGAAAAGCTAGGTGGCCATGCAACCATTCCTGCTAACCCAAAGCTTACTTGTGCCCTACAACACATTGGCTTAAGACTTGACCAAATCCAATGCTCCAATATGGGGAAGCTTCTCTGTTTGCTGTTTTTTTTTTTTTTTTTTTTTTTTAAGTGCGGTGTCACAGTTCACCCATCTCTTCAACTACAAGAACGGCCCAGGAGTAGTCTTAGCTACCCTAATATGTACGTTACAGCAGGGCCCTTATTACACTTTCTCTTACAGGGCAATGGAAACCGTTTTGCCCATGCGATAAAGCAAGGTGCAAAAATGAATTCATGCCTAGCAGAGGATGGTTTCGATCCATCGACCTCTGGATTATGGGCCCAGCACGCTTCCGCTGCGCCACTCTGCTTCTGTTTGTATTCAACCTTCAAGTTTAAGAAGGGTACATTAGTTGAAATAGTTACACTACTATCTATGTTACAGCAAGGCCCTAATGACACTTTCTCTTAAGGGGCTATGGCCGACAATTGGCCCATATGGTAAGCAAGGTATAAAAACCAACGTACACCTAGCAGAGGATGGTTTCGATCCATCGACCTCTGGGTTATGGGCCCAGCACGCTTCCGCTGCGCCACTCTGCTGCCATACAGTGAATGCTTCATTGTGGGAAAAAGTGGCGTTAAACTTCTTGGAGCAGACTTACTTCCTCACTCCACAAGACACACATACATCCCCATAAAATCATTTAGCAACAACTGCAGGCACAGTCTCTGTGGCGCAATCGGTTAGCGCGTTCGGCTGTTAACCGAAAGGTTGGTGGTTCAAGCCCACCCAGGGACGGCCTTTCCTTTTGTGTTCAACAGTTGTCCGAAGAGAACCCCAGATAGCCATGTAGATTCATTTGAGACACGTTGGAATCTCATTCACGTTCATGAAAAGGGTGAGCAGCATCAAGTTCATGTCTTAGTGATACAACAGACATCCCTGGCAGTGTCTGTGACCAAATGAAGTTTTCTGTACCCCAGAAGCAGCAGTAAAGTATTAGCCGGGGATCGAACCCAAAGCCTGGCGACGGCTGTCAAGCCAAAGAAAGGCAGTTCAAGCCCACCCAAGGACAGGCTCGCCTTAGTGCCTTGCTAGCTATTTGTTTAGAACATTATAGAGTGTCTGCATTAAGTGTTGACCATTTAGAAAGAACTTTAAGCTGGCGTAGAGTCTGCTGCACCGGAATGGAACCTCTCCAGAGACTGAGCAGGTGCAGGATGTCCTAACTGTTCAGAGATCTTGTCTTGGTCTTGTCTTCCATGGAATTGTAGGGTGCCAAAAGCAAGCTCACATGCGTTGGCCGGGAATCGAACCCGGGTCAACTGCTTGGAAGGCAGCTATGCTCACCACTATACCACCAACGCTACATGCTGAAACTCGCCTAGCATGTACCATTGCAATATACCCAAGAGAAAAATGAGCTTGCTTATTTGCCTACTTTGCTAGATGTAAGCAGTGGGACACATGGTGATACTGCTTACAGACTTCAATTCAAGACTTCAGAAAGATCATGTGCCCCCCTGGATGATGCTGGTGCAACACACACACAGCAAAGGACAGCAATTTGAAGTCTGGAAGATTCCAGGGCAAGGGTGGGAAGGATGAAAAGTTAGGTGGCCATGCAACCATTCATGCTAACCCAAAGCTTACTTGTGCCCTACAACACATTGGCTTAAGACTTGACCAAATCCAATGCTCCAATATGGGGAAGCTTCTCTGTTTGCTGTTTTTTTTTTTTTTTTTTTTTAAGTGCGGTGTCACAGTTCACCCATCTCTTCAACTACAAGAACGGCCCAGGAGTAGTCTTAGCTACCCTAATATGTACGTTACAGCAGGGCCCTTATTACACTTTCTCTTACAGGGCAATGGAAACCGTTTTGCCCATGCGATAAAGCAAGGTGCAAAAATGAATTCATGCCTAGCAGAGGATGGTTTCGATCCATCGACCTCTGGGTTATGGGCCCAGCACGCTTCCGCTGCGCCACTCTGCTTCTGTTTGTATTCAACCTTCAAGTTTAAGAAGGGTACATTAGTTGAAATAGTTACACTACTATCTATGTTACAGCAAGGCCCTAATGACACTTTCTCTTAAGGGGCTATGGCCGACAATTGGCCCATATGGTAAGCAAGGTATAAAAACCAACGTACACCTAGCAGAGGATGGTTTCGATCCATCGACCTCTGGGTTATGGGCCCAGCACGCTTCCGCTGCGCCACTCTGCTGCCATACAGTGAATGCTTCATTGTGGGAAAAAGTGGCGTTAAACTTCTTGGAGCAGACTTACTTCCTCACTCCACAAGACACACATACATCCCCATAAAATCATTTAGCAACAACTGCAGGCACAGTCTCTGTGGCGCAATCGGTTAGCGCGTTTGGCTGTTAACCGAAAGGTTGGTGGTTCAAGCCCACCCAGGGACGGCCTTTCCTTTTGTGTTCAACAGTTGTCCGAAGAGAACCCCAGATAGCCATGTAGATTCATTTGAGACACGTTGGAATCTCATTCACGTTCATGAAAAGGGTGAGCAGCATCAAGTTCATGTCTTAGTGATACAACAGACATCCCTGGCAGTGTCTGTGACCAAATGAAGTTTTCTGTACCCCAGAAGCAGCAGTAAAGTATTAGCCGGGGATCGAACCCAAAGCCTGGCGACGGCTGTCAAGCCAAAGAAAGGCAGTTCAAGCCCACCCAAGGACAGGCTCGCCTTAGTGCCTTGCTAGCTATTTGTTTAGAACATTATAGAGTGTCTGCATTAAGTGTTGACCATTTAGAAAGAACTTTAAGCTGGCGTAGAGTCTGCTGCACCGGAATGGAACCTCTCCAGAGACTGAGCAGGTGCAGGATGTCCTAACTGTTCAGAGATCTTGTCTTGGTCTTGTCTTCCATGGAATTGTAGGGTGCCAAAAGCAAGCTCACATGTGTTGGCTGGGAATCGAACCCGGGTCAACTGCTTGGAAGGCAGCTATGCTCACCACTATACCACCAACGCTACATGCTGAAACTCGCCTAGCATGTACCATTGCAATATACCCAAGAGAAAAATGAGCTTGCTTATTTGCCTACTTTGCTAGATGTAAGCAGTGGGACACATGGTGATACTGCTTACAGACTTCAATTCAAGACTTCAGAAAGATCATGTGCCCCCCTGGATGATGCTGGTGCAACACACACAGCAAAGGACAGCAATTTGAAGTCTGGAAGATTCCAGGGCAAGGGTGGGAAGGATGAAAAGCTAGGTGGCCATGCAACCATTCCTGCTAACCCAAAGCTTACTTGTGCCCTACAACACATTGGCTTAAGACTTGACCAAATCCAATGCTCCAATATGGGGAAGCTTCTCTGTTTGCTGTTTTTTTTTTTTTTTTTTTAAGTGCGGTGTCACAGTTCACCCATCTCTTCAACTACAAGAACGGCCCAGGAGTAGTCTTAGCTACCCTAATATGTACGTTACAGCAGGGCCCTTATTACACTTTCTCTTACAGGGCAATGGAAACCGTTTTGCCCATGCGATAAAGCAAGGTGCAAAAATGAATTCATGCCTAGCAGAGGATGGTTTCGATCCATCGACCTCTGGGTTATGGGCCCAGCACGCTTCCGCTGCGCCACTCTGCTTCTGTTTGTATTCAACCTTCAAGTTTAAGAAGGGTACATTAGTTGAAATAGTTACACTACTATCTATGTTACAGCAAGGCCCTAATGACACTTTCTCTTAAGGGGCTATGGCCGACAATTGGCCCATATGGTAAGCAAGGTATAAAAACCAACGTACACCTAGCAGAGGATGGTTTCGATCCATCGACCTCTGGGTTATGGGCCCAGCACGCTTCCGCTGCGCCACTCTGCTGCCATACAGTGAATGCTTCATTGTGGGAAAAAGTGGCGTTAAACTTCTTGGAGCAGACTTACTTCCTCACTCCACAAGACACACATACATCCCCATAAAATCATTTAGCAACAACTGCAGGCACAGTCTCTGTGGCGCAATCGGTTAGCGCGTTCGGCTGTTAACCGAAAGGTTGGTGGTTCAAGCCCACCCAGGGACGGCCTTTCCTTTTGTGTTCAACAGTTGTCCGAAGAGAACCCCAGATAGCCATGTAGATTCATTTGAGACACGTTGGAATCTCATTCACGTTCATGAAAAGGGTGAGCAGCATCAAGTTCATGTCTTAGTGATACAACAGACATCCCTGGCAGTGTCTGTGACCAAATGAAGTTTTCTGTACCCCAGAAGCAGCAGTAAAGTATTAGCCGGGGATCGAACCCAAAGCCTGGCGACGGCTGTCAAGCCAAAGAAAGGCAGTTCAAGCCCACCCAAGCACAGGCTCGCCTTAGTGCCTTGCTAGCTATTTGTTTAGAACATTATAGAGTGTCTGCATTAAGTGTTGACCATTTAGAAAGAACTTTAAGCTGGCGTAGAGTCTGCTGCACCGGAATGGAACCTCTCCAGAGACTGAGCAGGTGCAGGATGTCCTAACTGTTCAGAGATCTTGTCTTGGTCTTGTCTTCCATGGAATTGTAGGGTGCCAAAAGCAAGCTCACATGCGTTGGCCGGGAATCGAACCCGGGTCAACTGCTTGGAAGGCAGCTATGCTCACCACTATACCACCAACGCTACATGCTGAAACTCGCCTAGCATGTACCATTGCAATATACCCAAGAGAAAAATGAGCTTGCTTATTTGCCTACTTTGCTAGATGTAAGCAGTGGGACACATGGTGATACTGCTTACAGACTTCAATTCAAGACTTCAGAAAGATCATGTGCCCCCCTGGATGATGCTGGTGCAACACACACACAGCAAAGGACAGCAATTTGAAGTCTGGAAGATTCCAGGGCAAGGGTGGGAAGGATGAAAAGCTAGGTGGCCATGCAACCATTCATGCTAACCCAAAGCTTACTTGTGCCCTACAACACATTGGCTTAAGACTTGACCAAATCCAATGCTCCAATATGGGGAAGCTTCTCTGTTTGCTGTTTTTTTTTTTTTTTTTTTTTTTTTTTTAAGTGCGGTGTCACAGTTCACCCATCTCTTCAACTACAAGAACGGCCCAGGAGTAGTCTTAGCTACCCTAATATGTACGTTACAGCAGGGCCCTTATTACACTTTCTCTTACAGGGCAATGGAAACCGTTTTGCCCATGCGATAAAGCAAGGTGCAAAAATGAATTCATGCCTAGCAGAGGATGGTTTCGATCCATCGACCTCTGGGTTATGGGCCCAGCACGCTTCCGCTGCGCCACTCTGCTTCTGTTTGTATTCAACCTTCAAGTTTAAGAAGGGTACATTAGTTGAAATAGTTACACTACTATCTATGTTACAGCAAGGCCCTAATGACACTTTCTCTTAAGGGGCTATGGCCGACAATTGGCCCATATGGTAAGCAAGGTATAAAAACCAACGTACACCTAGCAGAGGATGGTTTCGATCCATCGACCTCTGGGTTATGGGCCCAGCACGCTTCCGCTGCGCCACTCTGCTGCCATACAGTGAATGCTTCATTGTGGGAAAAAGTGGCGTTAAACTTCTTGGAGCAGACTTACTTCCTCACTCCACAAGACACACATACATCCCCATAAAATCATTTAGCAACAACTGCAGGCACAGTCTCTGTGGCGCAATCGGTTAGCGCGTTTGGCTGTTAACCGAAAGGTTGGTGGTTCAAGCCCACCCAGGGACGGCCTTTCCTTTTGTGTTCAACAGTTGTCCGAAGAGAACCCCAGATAGCCATGTAGATTCATTTGAGACACGTTGGAATCTCATTCACGTTCATGAAAAGGGTGAGCAGCATCAAGTTCATGTCTTAGTGATACAACAGACATCCCTGGCAGTGTCTGTGACCAAATGAAGTTTTCTGTACCCCAGAAGCAGCAGTAAAGTATTAGCCGGGGATCGAACCCAAAGCCTGGCGACGGCTGTCAAGCCAAAGAAAGGCAGTTCAAGCCCACCCAAGGACAGGCTCGCCTTAGTGCCTTGCTAGCTATTTGTTTAGAACATTATAGAGTGTCTGCATTAAGTGTTGACCATTTAGAAAGAACTTTAAGCTGGCGTAGAGTCTGCTGCACCGGAATGGAACCTCTCCAGAGACTGAGCAGGTGCAGGATGTCCTAACTGTTCAGAGATCTTGTCTTGGTCTTGTCTTCCATGGAATTGTAGGGTGCCAAAAGCAAGCTCACATGTGTTGGCTGGGAATCGAACCCGGGTCAACTGCTTGGAAGGCAGCTATGCTCACCACTATACCACCAACGCTACATGCTGAAACTCGCCTAGCATGTACCATTGCAATATACCCAAGAGAAAAATGAGCTTGCTTATTTGCCTACTTTGCTAGATGTAAGCAGTGGGACACATGGTGATACTGCTTACAGACTTCAATTCAAGACTTCAGAAAGATCATGTGCCCCCCTGGATGATGCTGGTGCAACACACACAGCAAAGGACAGCAATTTGAAGTCTGGAAGATTCCAGGGCAAGGGTGGGAAGGATGAAAAGCTAGGTGGCCATGCAACCATTCCTGCTAACCCAAAGCTTACTTGTGCCCTACAACACATTGGCTTAAGACTTGACCAAATCCAATGCTCCAATATGGGGAAGCTTCTCTGTTTGCTGTTTTTTTTTTTTTTTTTTTTTTTTTTTTTTTTTAAGTGCGGTGTCACAGTTCACCCATCTCTTCAACTACAAGAACGGCCCAGGAGTAGTCTTAGCTACCCTAATATGTACGTTACAGCAGGGCCCTTATTACACTTTCTCTTACAGGGCAATGGAAACCGTTTTGCCCATGCGATAAAGCAAGGTGCAAAAATGAATTCATGCCTAGCAGAGGATGGTTTCGATCCATCGACCTCTGGGTTATGGGCCCAGCACGCTTCCGCTGCGCCACTCTGCTTCTGTTTGTATTCAACCTTCAAGTTTAAGAAGGGTACATTAGTTGAAATAGTTACACTACTATCTATGTTACAGCAAGGCCCTAATGACACTTTCTCTTAAGGGGCTATGGCCGACAATTGGCCCATATGGTAAGCAAGGTATAAAAACCAACGTACACCTAGCAGAGGATGGTTTCGATCCATCGACCTCTGGGTTATGGGCCCAGCACGCTTCCGCTGCGCCACTCTGCTGCCATACAGTGAATGCTTCATTGTGGGAAAAAGTGGCGTTAAACTTCTTGGAGCAGACTTACTTCCTCACTCCACAAGACACACATACATCCCCATAAAATCATTTAGCAACAACTGCAGGCACAGTCTCTGTGGCGCAATCGGTTAGCGCGTTCGGCTGTTAACCGAAAGGTTGGTGGTTCAAGCCCACCCAGGGACGGCCTTTCCTTTTGTGTTCAACAGTTGTCCGAAGAGAACCCCAGATAGCCATGTAGATTCATTTGAGACACGTTGGAATCTCATTCACGTTCATGAAAAGGGTGAGCAGCATCAAGTTCATGTCTTAGTGATACAACAGACATCCCTGGCAGTGTCTGTGACCAAATGAAGTTTTCTGTACCCCAGAAGCAGCAGTAAAGTATTAGCCGGGGATCGAACCCAAAGCCTGGCGACGGCTGTCAAGCCAAAGAAAGGCAGTTCAAGCCCACCCAAGGACAGGCTCGCCTTAGCGCCTTGCTAGCTATTTGTTTAGAACATTATAGAGTGTCTGCATTAAGTGTTGACCATTTAGAAAGAACTTTAAGCTGGCGTAGAGTCTGCTGCACCGGAATGGAACCTCTCCAGAGACTGAGCAGGTGCAGGATGTCCTAACTGTTCAGAGATCTTGTCTTGGTCTTGTCTTCCATGGAATTGTAGGGTGCCAAAAGCAAGCTCTCATGCGTTGGCCGGGAATCGAACCCGGGTCAACTGCTTGGAAGGCAGCTATGCTCACCACTATACCACCAACGCTACATGCTGAAACTCGCCTAGCATGTACCATTGCAATACACCCAAGAGAAAAATGAGCTTGCTTATTTGCCTACTTTGCTAGATGTAAGCAGTGGGACACATGGTGATACTGCTTACAGACTTCAATTCAAGACTTCAGAAAGATCATGTGCCCCCCTGGATGATGCTGGTGCAACACACACAGCAAAGGACAGCAATTTGAAGTCTGGAAGATTCCAGGGCAAGGGTGGGAAGGATGAAAAGCTAGGTGGCCATGCAACCATTCCTGCTAACCCAAAGCTTACTTGTGCCCTACAACACATTGGCTTAAGACTTGACCAAATCCAATGCTCCAATATGGGGAAGCTTCTCTGTTTGCTGTTTTTTTTTTTTTTTTTTTTTTTTTTTTAAGTGCGGTGTCACAGTTCACCCATCTCTTCAACTACAAGAACGGCCCAGGAGTAGTCTTAGCTACCCTAATATGTACGTTACAGCAGGGCCCTTATTACACTTTCTCTTACAGGGCAATGGAAACCGTTTTGCCCATGCGATAAGGCAAGGTGCAAAAATGAATTCATGCCTAGCAGAGGATGGTTTCGATCCATCGACCTCTGGGTTATGGGCCCAGCACGCTTCCGCTGCGCCACTCTGCTTCTGTTTGTATTCAACCTTCAAGTTTAAGAAGGGTACATTAGTTGAAATAGTTACACTACTATCTATGTTACAGCAAGGCCCTAATGACACTTTCTCTTAAGGGGCTATGGCCGACAATTGGCCCATATGGTAAGCAAGGTATAAAAACCAACGTACACCTAGCAGAGGATGGTTTCGATCCATCGACCTCTGGGTTATGGGCCCAGCACGCTTCCGCTGCGCCACTCTGCTGCCATACAGTGAATGCTTCATTGTGGGAAAAAGTGGCGTTAAACTTCTTGGAGCAGACTTACTTCCTCACTCCACAAGACACACATACATCCCCATAAAATCATTTAGCAACAACTGCAGGCACAGTCTCTGTGGCGCAATCGGTTAGCGCGTTTGGCTGTTAACCGAAAGGTTGGTGGTTCAAGCCCACCCAGGGACGGCCTTTCCTTTTGTGTTCAACAGTTGTCCGAAGAGAACCCCAGATAGCCATGTAGATTCATTTGAGACACGTTGGAATCTCATTCACGTTCATGAAAAGGGTGAGCAGCATCAAGTTCATGTCTTAGTGATACAACAGACATCCCTGGCAGTGTCTGTGACCAAATGAAGTTTTCTGTACCCCAGAAGCAGCAGTAAAGTATTAGCCGGGGATCGAACCCAAAGCCTGGCGACGGCTGTCAAGCCAAAGAAAGGCAGTTCAAGCCCACCCAAGGACAGGCTCGCCTTAGTGCCTTGCTAGCTATTTGTTTAGAACATTATAGAGTGTCTGCATTAAGTGTTGACCATTTAGAAAGAACTTTAAGCTGGCGTAGAGTCTGCTGCACCGGAATGGAACCTCTCCAGAGACTGAGCAGGTGCAGGATGTCCTAACTGTTCAGAGATCTTGTCTTGGTCTTGTCTTCCATGGAATTGTAGGGTGCCAAAAGCAAGCTCACATGTGTTGGCTGGGAATCGAACCCGGGTCAACTGCTTGGAAGGCAGCTATGCTCACCACTATACCACCAACGCTACATGCTGAAACTCGCCTAGCATGTACCATTGCAATATACCCAAGAGAAAAATGAGCTTGCTTATTTGCCTACTTTGCTAGATGTAAGCAGTGGGACACATGGTGATACTGCTTACAGACTTCAATTCAAGACTTCAGAAAGATCATGTGCCCCCCTGGATGATGCTGGTGCAACACACACACAGCAAAGGACAGCAATTTGAAGTCTGGAAGATTCCAGGGCAAGGGTGGGAAGGATGAAAAGCTAGGTGGCCATGCAACCATTCATGCTAACCCAAAGCTTACTTGTGCCCTACAACACATTGGCTTAAGACTTGACCAAATCCAATGCTCCAATATGGGGAAGCTTCTCTGTTTGCTGTTTTTTTTTTTTTTTTTTTTTTTTTTTTTAAGTGCGGTGTCACAGTTCACCCATCTCTTCAACTACAAGAACGGCCCAGGAGTAGTCTTAGCTACCCTAATATGTACGTTACAGCAGGGCCCTTATTACACTTTCTCTTACAGGGCAATGGAAACCGTTTTGCCCATGCGATAAAGCAAGGTGCAAAAATGAATTCATGCCTAGCAGAGGATGGTTTCGATCCATCGACCTCTGGGTTATGGGCCCAGCACGCTTCCGCTGCGCCACTCTGCTTCTGTTTGTATTCAACCTTCAAGTTTAAGAAGGGTACATTAGTTGAAATAGTTACACTACTATCTATGTTACAGCAAGGCCCTAATGACACTTTCTCTTAAGGGGCTATGGCCGACAATTGGCCCATATGGTAAGCAAGGTATAAAAACCAACGTACACCTAGCAGAGGATGGTTTCGATCCATCGACCTCTGGGTTATGGGCCCAGCACGCTTCCGCTGCGCCACTCTGCTGCCATACAGTGAATGCTTCATTGTGGGAAAAAGTGGCGTTAAACTTCTTGGAGCAGACTTACTTCCTCACTCCACAAGACACACATACATCCCCATAAAATCATTTAGCAACAACTGCAGGCACAGTCTCTGTGGCGCAATCGGTTAGCGCGTTTGGCTGTTAACCGAAAGGTTGGTGGTTCAAGCCCACCCAGGGACGGCCTTTCCTTTTGTGTTCAACAGTTGTCCGAAGAGAACCCCAGATAGCCATGTAGATTCATTTGAGACACGTTGGAATCTCATTCACGTTCATGAAAAGGGTGAGCAGCATCAAGTTCATGTCTTAGTGATACAACAGACATCCCTGGCAGTGTCTGTGACCAAATGAAGTTTTCTGTACCCCAGAAGCAGCAGTAAAGTATTAGCCGGGGATCGAACCCAAAGCCTGGCGACGGCTGTCAAGCCAAAGAAAGGCAGTTCAAGCCCACCCAAGGACAGGCTCGCCTTAGTGCCTTGCTAGCTATTTGTTTAGAACATTATAGAGTGTCTGCATTAAGTGTTGACCATTTAGAAAGAACTTTAAGCTGGCGTAGAGTCTGCTGCACCGGAATGGAACCTCTCCAGAGACTGAGCAGGTGCAGGATGTCCTAACTGTTCAGAGATCTTGTCTTGGTCTTGTCTTCCATGGAATTGTAGGGTGCCAAAAGCAAGCTCACATGTGTTGGCTGGGAATCGAACCCGGGTCAACTGCTTGGAAGGCAGCTATGCTCACCACTATACCACCAACGCTACATGCTGAAACTCGCCTAGCATGTACCATTGCAATATACCCAAGAGAAAAATGAGCTTGCTTATTTGCCTACTTTGCTAGATGTAAGCAGTGGGACACATGGTGATACTGCTTACAGACTTCAATTCAAGACTTCAGAAAGATCATGTGCCCCCCTGGATGATGCTGGTGCAACACACACAGCAAAGGACAGCAATTTGAAGTCTGGAAGATTCCAGGGCAAGGGTGGGAAGGATGAAAAGCTAGGTGGCCATGCAACCATTCCTGCTAACCCAAAGCTTACTTGTGCCCTACAACACATTGGCTTAAGACTTGACCAAATCCAATGCTCCAATATGGGGAAGCTTCTCTGTTTGCTGTTTTTTTTTTTTTTTTTTTTTTTTTTTTTTTTTAAGTGCGGTGTCACAGTTCACCCATCTCTTCAACTACAAGAACGGCCCAGGAGTAGTCTTAGCTACCCTAATATGTACGTTACAGCAGGGCCCTTATTACACTTTCTCTTACAGGGCAATGGAAACCGTTTTGCCCATGCGATAAAGCAAGGTGCAAAAATGAATTCATGCCTAGCAGAGGATGGTTTCGATCCATCGACCTCTGGGTTATGGGCCCAGCACGCTTCCGCTGCGCCACTCTGCTTCTGTTTGTATTCAACCTTCAAGTTTAAGAAGGGTACATTAGTTGAAATAGTTACACTACTATCTATGTTACAGCAAGGCCCTAATGACACTTTCTCTTAAGGGGCTATGGCCGACAATTGGCCCATATGGTAAGCAAGGTATAAAAACCAACGTACACCTAGCAGAGGATGGTTTCGATCCATCGACCTCTGGGTTATGGGCCCAGCACGCTTCCGCTGCGCCACTCTGCTGCCATACAGTGAATGCTTCATTGTGGGAAAAAGTGGCGTTAAACTTCTTGGAGCAGACTTACTTCCTCACTCCACAAGACACACATACATCCCCATAAAATCATTTAGCAACAACTGCAGGCACAGTCTCTGTGGCGCAATCGGTTAGCGCGTTCGGCTGTTAACCGAAAGGTTGGTGGTTCAAGCCCACCCAGGGACGGCCTTTCCTTTTGTGTTCAACAGTTGTCCGAAGAGAACCCCAGATAGCCATGTAGATTCATTTGAGACACGTTGGAATCTCATTCACGTTCATGAAAAGGGTGAGCAGCATCAAGTTCATGTCTTAGTGATACAACAGACATCCCTGGCAGTGTCTGTGACCAAATGAAGTTTTCTGTACCCCAGAAGCAGCAGTAAAGTATTAGCCGGGGATCGAACCCAAAGCCTGGCGACGGCTGTCAAGCCAAAGAAAGGCAGTTCAAGCCCACCCAAGGACAGGCTCGCCTTAGTGCCTTGCTAGCTATTTGTTTAGAACATTATAGAGTGTCTGCATTAAGTGTTGACCATTTAGAAAGAACTTTAAGCTGGCGTAGAGTCTGCTGCACCGGAATGGAACCTCTCCAGAGACTGAGCAGGTGCAGGATGTCCTAACTGTTCAGAGATCTTGTCTTGGTCTTGTCTTCCATGGAATTGTAGGGTGCCAAAAGCAAGCTCTCATGCGTTGGCCGGGAATCGAACCCGGGTCAACTGCTTGGAAGGCAGCTATGCTCACCACTATACCACCAACGCTACATGCTGAAACTCGCCTAGCATGTACCATTGCAATACACCCAAGAGAAAAATGAGCTTGCTTATTTGCCTACTTTGCTAGATGTAAGCAGTGGGACACATGGTGATACTGCTTACAGACTTCAATTCAAGACTTCAGAAAGATCATGTGCCCCCCTGGATGATGCTGGTGCAACACACACAGCAAAGGACAGCAATTTGAAGTCTGGAAGATTCCAGGGCAAGGGTGGGAAGGATGAAAAGCTAGGTGGCCATGCAACCATTCCTGCTAACCCAAAGCTTACTTGTGCCCTACAACACATTGGCTTAAGACTTGACCAAATCCAATGCTCCAATATGGGGAAGCTTCTCTGTTTGCTGTTTTTTTTTTTTTTTTTTTTTTTTTTTTAAGTGCGGTGTCACAGTTCACCCATCTCTTCAACTACAAGAACGGCCCAGGAGTAGTCTTAGCTACCCTAATATGTACGTTACAGCAGGGCCCTTATTACACTTTCTCTTACAGGGCAATGGAAACCGTTTTGCCCATGCGATAAGGCAAGGTGCAAAAATGAATTCATGCCTAGCAGAGGATGGTTTCGATCCATCGACCTCTGGGTTATGGGCCCAGCACGCTTCCGCTGCGCCACTCTGCTTCTGTTTGTATTCAACCTTCAAGTTTAAGAAGGGTACATTAGTTGAAATAGTTACACTACTATCTATGTTACAGCAAGGCCCTAATGACACTTTCTCTTAAGGGGCTATGGCCGACAATTGGCCCATATGGTAAGCAAGGTATAAAAACCAACGTACACCTAGCAGAGGATGGTTTCGATCCATCGACCTCTGGGTTATGGGCCCAGCACGCTTCCGCTGCGCCACTCTGCTGCCATACAGTGAATGCTTCATTGTGGGAAAAAGTGGCGTTAAACTTCTTGGAGCAGACTTACTTCCTCACTCCACAAGACACACATACATCCCCATAAAATCATTTAGCAACAACTGCAGGCACAGTCTCTGTGGCGCAATCGGTTAGCGCGTTTGGCTGTTAACCGAAAGGTTGGTGGTTCAAGCCCACCCAGGGACGGCCTTTCCTTTTGTGTTCAACAGTTGTCCGAAGAGAACCCCAGATAGCCATGTAGATTCATTTGAGACACGTTGGAATCTCATTCACGTTCATGAAAAGGGTGAGCAGCATCAAGTTCATGTCTTAGTGATACAACAGACATCCCTGGCAGTGTCTGTGACCAAATGAAGTTTTCTGTACCCCAGAAGCAGCAGTAAAGTATTAGCCGGGGATCGAACCCAAAGCCTGGCGACGGCTGTCAAGCCAAAGAAAGGCAGTTCAAGCCCACCCAAGGACAGGCTCGCCTTAGTGCCTTGCTAGCTATTTGTTTAGAACATTATAGAGTGTCTGCATTAAGTGTTGACCATTTAGAAAGAACTTTAAGCTGGCGTAGAGTCTGCTGCACCGGAATGGAACCTCTCCAGAGACTGAGCAGGTGCAGGATGTCCTAACTGTTCAGAGATCTTGTCTTGGTCTTGTCTTCCATGGAATTGTAGGGTGCCAAAAGCAAGCTCACATGTGTTGGCTGGGAATCGAACCCGGGTCAACTGCTTGGAAGGCAGCTATGCTCACCACTATACCACCAACGCTACATGCTGAAACTCGCCTAGCATGTACCATTGCAATATACCCAAGAGAAAAATGAGCTTGCTTATTTGCCTACTTTGCTAGATGTAAGCAGTGGGACACATGGTGATACTGCTTACAGACTTCAATTCAAGACTTCAGAAAGATCATGTGCCCCCCTGGATGATGCTGGTGCAACACACACAGCAAAGGACAGCAATTTGAAGTCTGGAAGATTCCAGGGCAAGGGTGGGAAGGATGAAAAGCTAGGTGGCCATGCAACCATTCCTGCTAACCCAAAGCTTACTTGTGCCCTACAACACATTGGCTTAAGACTTGACCAAATCCAATGCTCCAATATGGGGAAGCTTCTCTGTTTGCTGTTTTTTTTTTTTTTTTTTTTTTTTTTTTTTTTTAAGTGCGGTGTCACAGTTCACCCATCTCTTCAACTACAAGAACGGCCCAGGAGTAGTCTTAGCTACCCTAATATGTACGTTACAGCAGGGCCCTTATTACACTTTCTCTTACAGGGCAATGGAAACCGTTTTGCCCATGCGATAAAGCAAGGTGCAAAAATGAATTCATGCCTAGCAGAGGATGGTTTCGATCCATCGACCTCTGGGTTATGGGCCCAGCACGCTTCCGCTGCGCCACTCTGCTTCTGTTTGTATTCAACCTTCAAGTTTAAGAAGGGTACATTAGTTGAAATAGTTACACTACTATCTATGTTACAGCAAGGCCCTAATGACACTTTCTCTTAAGGGGCTATGGCCGACAATTGGCCCATATGGTAAGCAAGGTATAAAAACCAACGTACACCTAGCAGAGGATGGTTTCGATCCATCGACCTCTGGGTTATGGGCCCAGCACGCTTCCGCTGCGCCACTCTGCTGCCATACAGTGAATGCTTCATTGTGGGAAAAAGTGGCGTTAAACTTCTTGGAGCAGACTTACTTCCTCACTCCACAAGACACACATACATCCCCATAAAATCATTTAGCAACAACTGCAGGCACAGTCTCTGTGGCGCAATCGGTTAGCGCGTTCGGCTGTTAACCGAAAGGTTGGTGGTTCAAGCCCACCCAGGGACGGCCTTTCCTTTTGTGTTCAACAGTTGTCCGAAGAGAACCCCAGATAGCCATGTAGATTCATTTGAGACACGTTGGAATCTCATTCACGTTCATGAAAAGGGTGAGCAGCATCAAGTTCATGTCTTAGTGATACAACAGACATCCCTGGCAGTGTCTGTGACCAAATGAAGTTTTCTGTACCCCAGAAGCAGCAGTAAAGTATTAGCCGGGGATCGAACCCAAAGCCTGGCGACGGCTGTCAAGCCAAAGAAAGGCAGTTCAAGCCCACCCAAGGACAGACTCGCCTTAGTGCCTTGCTAGCTATTTGTTTAGAACATTATAGAGTGTCTGCATTAAGTGTTGACCATTTAGAAAGAACTTTAAGCTGGCGTAGAGTCTGCTGCACCGGAATGGAACCTCTCCAGAGACTGAGCAGGTGCAGGATGTCCTAACTGTTCAGAGATCTTGTCTTGGTCTTGTCTTCCATGGAATTGTAGGGTGCCAAAAGCAAGCTCTCATGCGTTGGCCGGGAATCGAACCCGGGTCAACTGCTTGGAAGGCAGCTATGCTCACCACTATACCACCAACGCTACATGCTGAAACTCGCCTAGCATGTACCATTGCAATACACCCAAGAGAAAAATGAGCTTGCTTATTTGCCTACTTTGCTAGATGTAAGCAGTGGGACACATGGTGATACTGCTTACAGACTTCAATTCAAGACTTCAGAAAGATCATGTGCCCCCCTGGATGATGCTGGTGCAACACACACAGCAAAGGACAGCAATTTGAAGTCTGGAAGATTCCAGGGCAAGGGTGGGAAGGATGAAAAGCTAGGTGGCCATGCAACCATTCCTGCTAACCCAAAGCTTACTTGTGCCCTACAACACATTGGCTTAAGACTTGACCAAATCCAATGCTCCAATATGGGGAAGCTTCTCTGTTTGCTGTTTTTTTTTTTTTTTTTTTTTTTTTTTTAAGTGCGGTGTCACAGTTCACCCATCTCTTCAACTACAAGAACGGCCCAGGAGTAGTCTTAGCTACCCTAATATGTACGTTACAGCAGGGCCCTTATTACACTTTCTCTTACAGGGCAATGGAAACCGTTTTGCCCATGCGATAAGGCAAGGTGCAAAAATGAATTCATGCCTAGCAGAGGATGGTTTCGATCCATCGACCTCTGGGTTATGGGCCCAGCACGCTTCCGCTGCGCCACTCTGCTTCTGTTTGTATTCAACCTTCAAGTTTAAGAAGGGTACATTAGTTGAAATAGTTACACTACTATCTATGTTACAGCAAGGCCCTAATGACACTTTCTCTTAAGGGGCTATGGCCGACAATTGGCCCATATGGTAAGCAAGGTATAAAAACCAACGTACACCTAGCAGAGGATGGTTTTGATCCATCGACCTCTGGGTTATGGGCCCAGCACGCTTCCGCTGCGCCACTCTGCTGCCATACAGTGAATGCTTCATTGTGGGAAAAAGTGGCGTTAAACTTCTTGGAGCAGACTTACTTCCTCACTCCACAAGACACACATACATCCCCATAAAATCATTTAGCAACAACTGCAGGCACAGTCTCTGTGGCGCAATCGGTTAGCGCGTTCGGCTGTTAACCGAAAGGTTGGTGGTTCAAGCCCACCCAGGGACGGCCTTTCCTTTTGTGTTCAACAGTTGTCCGAAGAGAACCCCAGATAGCCATGTAGATTCATTTGAGACACGTTGGAATCTCATTCACGTTCATGAAAAGGGTGAGCAGCATCAAGTTCATGTCTTAGTGATACAACAGACATCCCTGGCAGTGTCTGTGACCAAATGAAGTTTTCTGTACCCCAGAAGCAGCAGTAAAGTATTAGCCGGGGATCGAACCCAAAGCCTGGCGACGGCTGTCAAGCCAAAGAAAGGCAGTTCAAGCCCACCCAAGGACAGGCTCGCCTTAGTGCCTTGCTAGCTATTTGTTTAGAACATTATAGAGTGTCTGCATTAAGTGTTGACCATTTAGAAAGAACTTTAAGCTGGCGTAGAGTCTGCTGCACCGGAATGGAACCTCTCCAGAGACTGAGCAGGTGCAGGATGTCCTAACTGTTCAGAGATCTTGTCTTGGTCTTGTCTTCCATGGAATTGTAGGGTGCCAAAAGCAAGCTCACATGCGTTGGCCGGGAATCGAACCCGGGTCAACTGCTTGGAAGGCAGCTATGCTCACCACTATACCACCAACGCTACATGCTGAAACTCGCCTAGCATGTACCATTGCAATACACCCAAGAGAAAAATGAGCTTGCTTATTTGCCTACTTTGCTAGATGTAAGCAGTGGGACACATGGTGATACTGCTTACAGACTTCAATTCAAGACTTCAGAAAGATCATGTGCCCCCCTGGATGATGCTGGTGCAACACACACAGCAAAGGACAGCAATTTGAAGTCTGGAAGATTCCAGGGCAAGGGTGGGAAGGATGAAAAGCTAGGTGGCCATGCAACCATTCCTGCTAACCCAAAGCTTACTTGTGCCCTACAACACATTGGCTTAAGACTTGACCAAATCCAATGCTCCAATATGGGGAAGCTTCTCTGTTTGCTGTTTTTTTTTTTTTTTTTTTTTTTTTAAGTGCGGTGTCACAGTTCACCCATCTCTTCAACTACAAGAACGGCACAGGAGTAGTCTTAGCTACCCTAATATGTACGTTACAGCAGGGCCCTTATTACACTTTCTCTTACAGGGCAATGGAAACCGTTTTGCCCATGCGATAAGGCAAGGTGCAAAAATGAATTCATGCCTAGCAGAGGATGGTTTCGATCCATCGACCTCTGGGTTATGGGCCCAGCACGCTTCCGCTGCGCCACTCTGCTTCTGTTTGTATTCAACCTTCAAGTTTAAGAAGGGTACATTAGTTGAAATAGTTACACTACTATCTATGTTACAGCAAGGCCCTAATGACACTTTCTCTTAAGGGGCTATGGCCGACAATTGGCCCATATGGTAAGCAAGGTATAAAAACCAACGTACACCTAGCAGAGGATGGTTTCGATCCATCGACCTCTGGGTTATGGGCCCAGCACGCTTCCGCTGCGCCACTCTGCTGCCATACAGTGAATGCTTCATTGTGGGAAAAAGTGGCGTTAAACTTCTTGGAGCAGACTTACTTCCTCACTCCACAAGACACACATACATCCCCATAAAATCATTTAGCAACAACTGCAAGCACAGTCTCTGTGGCGCAATCGGTTAGCGCGTTCGGCTGTTAACCGAAAGGTTGGTGGTTCAAGCCCACCCAGGGACGGCCTTTCCTTTTGTGTTCAACAGTTGTCCGAAGAGAACCCCAGATAGCCATGTAGATTCATTTGAGACACGTTGGAATCTCATTCACGTTCATGAAAAGGGTGAGCAGCATCAAGTTCATGTCTTAGTGATACAACAGACATCCCTGGCAGTGTCTGTGACCAAATGAAGTTTTCTGTACCCCAGAAGCAGCAGTAAAGTATTAGCCGGGGATCGAACCCAAAGCCTGGCGACGGCTGTCAAGCCAAAGAAAGGCAGTTCAAGCCCACCCAAGGACAGGCTCGCCTTAGTGCCTTGCTAGCTATTTGTTTAGAACATTATAGAGTGTCTGCATTAAGTGTTGACCATTTAGAAAGAACTTTAAGCTGGCGTAGAGTCTGCTGCACCGGAATGGAACCTCTCCAGAGACTGAGCAGGTGCAGGATGTCCTAACTGTTCAGAGATCTTGTCTTGGTCTTGTCTTCCATGGAATTGTAGGGTGCCAAAAGCAAGCTCACATGCGTTGGCCGGGAATCGAACCCGGGTCAACTGCTTGGAAGGCAGCTATGCTCACCACTATACCACCAACGCTACATGCTGAAACTTGCCTAGCATGTACCATTGCAATATACCCAAGAGAAAAATGAGCTTGCTTATTTGCCTACTTTGCTAGATGTAAGCAGTGGGACACATGGTGATACTGCTTACAGACTTCAATTCAAGACTTCAGAAAGATCATGTGCCCCCCTGGATGATGCTGGTGCAACACACACAGCAAAGGACAGCAATTTGAAGTCTGGAAGATTCCAGGGCAAGGGTGGGAAGGATGAAAAGCTAGGTGGCCATGCAACCATTCCTGCTAACCCAAAGCTTACTTGTGCCCTACAACACATTGGCTTAAGACTTGACCAAATCCAATGCTCCAATATGGGGAAGCTTCTCTGTTTGCTGTTTTTTTTTTTTTTTTTTTTTTTTTTTTAAGTGCGGTGTCACAGTTCACCCATCTCTTCAACTACAAGAACGGCCCAGGAGTAGTCTTAGCTACCCTAATATGTACGTTACAGCAGGGCCCTTATTACACTTTCTCTTACAGGGCAATGGAAACCGTTTTGCCCATGCGATAAGGCAAGGTGCAAAAATGAATTCATGCCTAGCAGAGGATGGTTTCGATCCATCGACCTCTGGGTTATGGGCCCAGCACGCTTCCGCTGCGCCACTCTGCTTCTGTTTGTATTCAACCTTCAAGTTTAAGAAGGGTACATTAGTTGAAATAGTTACACTACTATCTATGTTACAGCAAGGCCCTAATGACACTTTCTCTTAAGGGGCTATGGCCGACAATTGGCCCATATGGTAAGCAAGGTATAAAAACCAACGTACACCTAGCAGAGGATGGTTTCGATCCATCGACCTCTGGGTTATGGGCCCAGCACGCTTCCGCTGCGCCACTCTGCTGCCATACAGTGAATGCTTCATTGTGGGAAAAAGTGGCGTTAAACTTCTTGGAGCAGACTTACTTCCTCACTCCACAAGACACACATACATCCCCATAAAATCATTTAGCAACAACTGCAGGCACAGTCTCTGTGGCGCAATCGGTTAGCGCGTTTGGCTGTTAACCGAAAGGTTGGTGGTTCAAGCCCACCCAGGGACGGCCTTTCCTTTTGTGTTCAACAGTTGTCCGAAGAGAACCCCAGATAGCCATGTAGATTCATTTGAGACACGTTGGAATCTCATTCACGTTCATGAAAAGGGTGAGCAGCATCAAGTTCATGTCTTAGTGATACAACAGACATCCCTGGCAGTGTCTGTGACCAAATGAAGTTTTCTGTACCCCAGAAGCAGCAGTAAAGTATTAGCCGGGGATCGAACCCAAAGCCTGGCGACGGCTGTCAAGCCAAAGAAAGGCAGTTCAAGCCCACCCAAGGACAGGCTCGCCTTAGTGCCTTGCTAGCTATTTGTTTAGAACATTATAGAGTGTCTGCATTAAGTGTTGACCATTTAGAAAGAACTTTAAGCTGGCGTAGAGTCTGCTGCACCGGAATGGAACCTCTCCAGAGACTGAGCAGGTGCAGGATGTCCTAACTGTTCAGAGATCTTGTCTTGGTCTTGTCTTCCATGGAATTGTAGGGTGCCAAAAGCAAGCTCACATGTGTTGGCTGGGAATCGAACCCGGGTCAACTGCTTGGAAGGCAGCTATGCTCACCACTATACCACCAACGCTACATGCTGAAACTCGCCTAGCATGTACCATTGCAATATACCCAAGAGAAAAATGAGCTTGCTTATTTGCCTACTTTGCTAGATGTAAGCAGTGGGACACATGGTGATACTGCTTACAGACTTCAATTCAAGACTTCAGAAAGATCATGTGCCCCCCTGGATGATGCTGGTGCAACACACACAGCAAAGGACAGCAATTTGAAGTCTGGAAGATTCCAGGGCAAGGGTGGGAAGGATGAAAAGCTAGGTGGCCATGCAACCATTCCTGCTAACCCAAAGCTTACTTGTGCCCTACAACACATTGGCTTAAGACTTGACCAAATCCAATGCTCCAATATGGGGAAGCTTCTCTGTTTGCTGTTTTTTTTTTTTTTTTTTTTTTTTTTTTTTTTTAAGTGCGGTGTCACAGTTCACCCATCTCTTCAACTACAAGAACGGCCCAGGAGTAGTCTTAGCTACCCTAATATGTACGTTACAGCAGGGCCCTTATTACACTTTCTCTTACAGGGCAATGGAAACCGTTTTGCCCATGCGATAAAGCAAGGTGCAAAAATGAATTCATGCCTAGCAGAGGATGGTTTCGATCCATCGACCTCTGGGTTATGGGCCCAGCACGCTTCCGCTGCGCCACTCTGCTTCTGTTTGTATTCAACCTTCAAGTTTAAGAAGGGTACATTAGTTGAAATAGTTACACTACTATCTATGTTACAGCAAGGCCCTAATGACACTTTCTCTTAAGGGGCTATGGCCGACAATTGGCCCATATGGTAAGCAAGGTATAAAAACCAACGTACACCTAGCAGAGGATGGTTTCGATCCATCGACCTCTGGGTTATGGGCCCAGCACGCTTCCGCTGCGCCACTCTGCTGCCATACAGTGAATGCTTCATTGTGGGAAAAAGTGGCGTTAAACTTCTTGGAGCAGACTTACTTCCTCACTCCACAAGACACACATACATCCCCATAAAATCATTTAGCAACAACTGCAGGCACAGTCTCTGTGGCGCAATCGGTTAGCGCGTTCGGCTGTTAACCGAAAGGTTGGTGGTTCAAGCCCACCCAGGGACGGCCTTTCCTTTTGTGTTCAACAGTTGTCCGAAGAGAACCCCAGATAGCCATGTAGATTCATTTGAGACACGTTGGAATCTCATTCACGTTCATGAAAAGGGTGAGCAGCATCAAGTTCATGTCTTAGTGATACAACAGACATCCCTGGCAGTGTCTGTGACCAAATGAAGTTTTCTGTACCCCAGAAGCAGCAGTAAAGTATTAGCCGGGGATCGAACCCAAAGCCTGGCGACGGCTGTCAAGCCAAAGAAAGGCAGTTCAAGCCCACCCAAGGACAGACTCGCCTTAGTGCCTTGCTAGCTATTTGTTTAGAACATTATAGAGTGTCTGCATTAAGTGTTGACCATTTAGAAAGAACTTTAAGCTGGCGTAGAGTCTGCTGCACCGGAATGGAACCTCTCCAGAGACTGAGCAGGTGCAGGATGTCCTAACTGTTCAGAGATCTTGTCTTGGTCTTGTCTTCCATGGAATTGTAGGGTGCCAAAAGCAAGCTCTCATGCGTTGGCCGGGAATCGAACCCGGGTCAACTGCTTGGAAGGCAGCTATGCTCACCACTATACCACCAACGCTACATGCTGAAACTCGCCTAGCATGTACCATTGCAATACACCCAAGAGAAAAATGAGCTTGCTTATTTGCCTACTTTGCTAGATGTAAGCAGTGGGACACATGGTGATACTGCTTACAGACTTCAATTCAAGACTTCAGAAAGATCATGTGCCCCCCTGGATGATGCTGGTGCAACACACACAGCAAAGGACAGCAATTTGAAGTCTGGAAGATTCCAGGGCAAGGGTGGGAAGGATGAAAAGCTAGGTGGCCATGCAACCATTCCTGCTAACCCAAAGCTTACTTGTGCCCTACAACACATTGGCTTAAGACTTGACCAAATCCAATGCTCCAATATGGGGAAGCTTCTCTGTTTGCTGTTTTTTTTTTTTTTTTTTTTTTTTTTTTAAGTGCGGTGTCACAGTTCACCCATCTCTTCAACTACAAGAACGGCCCAGGAGTAGTCTTAGCTACCCTAATATGTACGTTACAGCAGGGCCCTTATTACACTTTCTCTTACAGGGCAATGGAAACCGTTTTGCCCATGCGATAAGGCAAGGTGCAAAAATGAATTCATGCCTAGCAGAGGATGGTTTCGATCCATCGACCTCTGGGTTATGGGCCCAGCACGCTTCCGCTGCGCCACTCTGCTTCTGTTTGTATTCAACCTTCAAGTTTAAGAAGGGTACATTAGTTGAAATAGTTACACTACTATCTATGTTACAGCAAGGCCCTAATGACACTTTCTCTTAAGGGGCTATGGCCGACAATTGGCCCATATGGTAAGCAAGGTATAAAAACCAACGTACACCTAGCAGAGGATGGTTTTGATCCATCGACCTCTGGGTTATGGGCCCAGCACGCTTCCGCTGCGCCACTCTGCTGCCATACAGTGAATGCTTCATTGTGGGAAAAAGTGGCGTTAAACTTCTTGGAGCAGACTTACTTCCTCACTCCACAAGACACACATACATCCCCATAAAATCATTTAGCAACAACTGCAGGCACAGTCTCTGTGGCGCAATCGGTTAGCGCGTTCGGCTGTTAACCGAAAGGTTGGTGGTTCAAGCCCACCCAGGGACGGCCTTTCCTTTTGTGTTCAACAGTTGTCCGAAGAGAACCCCAGATAGCCATGTAGATTCATTTGAGACACGTTGGAATCTCATTCACGTTCATGAAAAGGGTGAGCAGCATCAAGTTCATGTCTTAGTGATACAACAGACATCCCTGGCAGTGTCTGTGACCAAATGAAGTTTTCTGTACCCCAGAAGCAGCAGTAAAGTATTAGCCGGGGATCGAACCCAAAGCCTGGCGACGGCTGTCAAGCCAAAGAAAGGCAGTTCAAGCCCACCCAAGGACAGGCTCGCCTTAGTGCCTTGCTAGCTATTTGTTTAGAACATTATAGAGTGTCTGCATTAAGTGTTGACCATTTAGAAAGAACTTTAAGCTGGCGTAGAGTCTGCTGCACCGGAATGGAACCTCTCCAGAGACTGAGCAGGTGCAGGATGTCCTAACTGTTCAGAGATCTTGTCTTGGTCTTGTCTTCCATGGAATTGTAGGGTGCCAAAAGCAAGCTCACATGCGTTGGCCGGGAATCGAACCCGGGTCAACTGCTTGGAAGGCAGCTATGCTCACCACTATACCACCAACGCTACATGCTGAAACTCGCCTAGCATGTACCATTGCAATACACCCAAGAGAAAAATGAGCTTGCTTATTTGCCTACTTTGCTAGATGTAAGCAGTGGGACACATGGTGATACTGCTTACAGACTTCAATTCAAGACTTCAGAAAGATCATGTGCCCCCCTGGATGATGCTGGTGCAACACACACAGCAAAGGACAGCAATTTGAAGTCTGGAAGATTCCAGGGCAAGGGTGGGAAGGATGAAAAGCTAGGTGGCCATGCAACCATTCCTGCTAACCCAAAGCTTACTTGTGCCCTACAACACATTGGCTTAAGACTTGACCAAATCCAATGCTCCAATATGGGGAAGCTTCTCTGTTTGCTGTTTTTTTTTTTTTTTTTTTTTTTTTAAGTGCGGTGTCACAGTTCACCCATCTCTTCAACTACAAGAACGGCACAGGAGTAGTCTTAGCTACCCTAATATGTACGTTACAGCAGGGCCCTTATTACACTTTCTCTTACAGGGCAATGGAAACCGTTTTGCCCATGCGATAAGGCAAGGTGCAAAAATGAATTCATGCCTAGCAGAGGATGGTTTCGATCCATCGACCTCTGGGTTATGGGCCCAGCACGCTTCCGCTGCGCCACTCTGCTTCTGTTTGTATTCAACCTTCAAGTTTAAGAAGGGTACATTAGTTGAAATAGTTACACTACTATCTATGTTACAGCAAGGCCCTAATGACACTTTCTCTTAAGGGGCTATGGCCGACAATTGGCCCATATGGTAAGCAAGGTATAAAAACCAACGTACACCTAGCAGAGGATGGTTTCGATCCATCGACCTCTGGGTTATGGGCCCAGCACGCTTCCGCTGCGCCACTCTGCTGCCATACAGTGAATGCTTCATTGTGGGAAAAAGTGGCGTTAAACTTCTTGGAGCAGACTTACTTCCTCACTCCACAAGACACACATACATCCCCATAAAATCATTTAGCAACAACTGCAAGCACAGTCTCTGTGGCGCAATCGGTTAGCGCGTTCGGCTGTTAACCGAAAGGTTGGTGGTTCAAGCCCACCCAGGGACGGCCTTTCCTTTTGTGTTCAACAGTTGTCCGAAGAGAACCCCAGATAGCCATGTAGATTCATTTGAGACACGTTGGAATCTCATTCACGTTCATGAAAAGGGTGAGCAGCATCAAGTTCATGTCTTAGTGATACAACAGACATCCCTGGCAGTGTCTGTGACCAAATGAAGTTTTCTGTACCCCAGAAGCAGCAGTAAAGTATTAGCCGGGGATCGAACCCAAAGCCTGGCGACGGCTGTCAAGCCAAAGAAAGGCAGTTCAAGCCCACCCAAGGACAGGCTCGCCTTAGTGCCTTGCTAGCTATTTGTTTAGAACATTATAGAGTGTCTGCATTAAGTGTTGACCATTTAGAAAGAACTTTAAGCTGGCGTAGAGTCTGCTGCACCGGAATGGAACCTCTCCAGAGACTGAGCAGGTGCAGGATGTCCTAACTGTTCAGAGATCTTGTCTTGGTCTTGTCTTCCATGGAATTGTAGGGTGCCAAAAGCAAGCTCACATGCGTTGGCCGGGAATCGAACCCGGGTCAACTGCTTGGAAGGCAGCTATGCTCACCACTATACCACCAACGCTACATGCTGAAACTTGCCTAGCATGTACCATTGCAATATACCCAAGAGAAAAATGAGCTTGCTTATTTGCCTACTTTGCTAGATGTAAGCAGTGGGACACATGGTGATACTGCTTACAGACTTCAATTCAAGACTTCAGAAAGATCATGTGCCCCCCTGGATGATGCTGGTGCAACACACACAGCAAAGGACAGCAATTTGAAGTCTGGAAGATTCCAGGGCAAGGGTGGGAAGGATGAAAAGCTAGGTGGCCATGCAACCATTCCTGCTAACCCAAAGCTTACTTGTGCCCTACAACACATTGGCTTAAGACTTGACCAAATCCAATGCTCCAATATGGGGAAGCTTCTCTGTTTGCTGTTTTTTTTTTTTTTTTTTTTTTTTTTTTTTTTAAGTGCGGTGTCACAGTTCACCCATCTCTTCAACTACAAGAACGGCCCAGGAGTAGTCTTAGCTACCCTAATATGTACGTTACAGCAGGGCCCTTATTACACTTTCTCTTACAGGGCAATGGAAACCGTTTTGCCCATGCGATAAAGCAAGGTGCAAAAATGAATTCATGCCTAGCAGAGGATGGTTTCGATCCATCGACCTCTGGGTTATGGGCCCAGCACGCTTCCGCTGCGCCACTCTGCTTCTGTTTGTATTCAACCTTCAAGTTTAAGAAGGGTACATTAGTTGAAATAGTTACACTACTATCTATGTTACAGCAAGGCCCTAATGACACTTTCTCTTAAGGGGCTATGGCCGACAATTGGCCCATATGGTAAGCAAGGTATAAAAACCAACGTACACCTAGCAGAGGATGGTTTCGATCCATCGACCTCTGGGTTATGGGCCCAGCACGCTTCCGCTGCGCCACTCTGCTGCCATACAGTGAATGCTTCATTGTGGGAAAAAGTGGCGTTAAACTTCTTGGAGCAGACTTACTTCCTCACTCCACAAGACACACATACATCCCCATAAAATCATTTAGCAACAACTGCAGGCACAGTCTCTGTGGCGCAATCGGTTAGCGCGTTCGGCTGTTAACCGAAAGGTTGGTGGTTCAAGCCCACCCAGGGACGGCCTTTCCTTTTGTGTTCAACAGTTGTCCGAAGAGAACCCCAGATAGCCATGTAGATTCATTTGAGACACGTTGGAATCTCATTCACGTTCATGAAAAGGGTGAGCAGCATCAAGTTCATGTCTTAGTGATACAACAGACATCCCTGGCAGTGTCTGTGACCAAATGAAGTTTTCTGTACCCCAGAAGCAGCAGTAAAGTATTAGCCGGGGATTGAACCCAAAGCCTGGCGACGGCTGTCAAGCCAAAGAAAGGCAGTTCAAGCCCACCCAAGGACAGGCTCGCCTTAGTGCCTTGCTAGCTATTTGTTTAGAACATTATAGAGTGTCTGCATTAAGTGTTGACCATTTAGAAAGAACTTTAAGCTGGCGTAGAGTCTGCTGCACCGGAATGGAACCTCTCCAGAGACTGAGCAGGTGCAGGATGTCCTAACTGTTCAGAGATCTTGTCTTGGTCTTGTCTTCCATGGAATTGTAGGGTGCCAAAAGCAAGCTCACATGCATTGGCCGGGAATCGAACCCGGGTCAACTGCTTGGAAGGCAGCTATGCTCACCACTATACCACCAACGCTACATGCTGAAACTCGCCTAGCATGTACCATTGCAATACACCCAAGAGAAAAATGAGCTTGCTTATTTGCCTACTTTGCTAGATGTAAGCAGTGGGACACATGGTGATACTGCTTACAGACTTCAATTCAAGACTTCAGAAAGATCATGTGCCCCCCTGGATGATGCTGGTGCAACACACACAGCAAAGGACAGCAATTTGAAGTCTGGAAGATTCCAGGGCAAGGGTGGGAAGGATGAAAAGCTAGGTGGCCATGCAACCATTCCTGCTAACCCAAAGCTTACTTGTGCCCTACAACACATTGGCTTAAGACTTGACCAAATCCAATGCTCCAATATGGGGAAGCTTCTCTGTTTGCTGTTTTTTTTTTTTTTTTTTTTTTTTTTTTAAGTGCGGTGTCACAGTTCACCCATCTCTTCAACTACAAGAACGGCACAGGAGTAGTCTTAGCTACCCTAATATGTACGTTACAGCAGGGCCCTTATTACACTTTCTCTTACAGGGCAATGGAAACCGTTTTGCCCATGCGATAAAGCAAGGTGCAAAAATGAATTCATGCCTAGCAGAGGATGGTTTCGATCCATCGACCTCTGGGTTATGGGCCCAGCACGCTTCCGCTGCGCCACTCTGCTTCTGTTTGAATTCTACCTTCAAGTTTAAGAAGGGTACATTAGTTGAAATAGTTACACTACTATCTATGTTACAGCAAGGCCCTAATGACACTTTCTCTTAAGGGGCTATGGCCGACAATTGGCCCATATGGTAAGCAAGGTATAAAAACCAACGTACACCTAGCAGAGGATGGTTTCGATCCATCGACCTCTGGGTTATGTGCCCAGCACGCTTCCGCTGCGCCACTCTGCTGCCATACAGTGAATGCTTCATTGTGGGAAAAAGTGGCGTTAAACTTCTTGGAGCAGACTTACTTCCTCACTCCACAAGACACACATACATCCCCATAAAATCATTTAGCAACAACTGCAGGCACAGTCTCTGTGGCGCAATCGGTTAGCGCGTTCGGCTGTTAACCGAAAGGTTGGTGGTTCAAGCCCACCCAGGGACGGCCTTTCCTTTTGTGTTCAACAGTTGTCCGAAGAGAACCCCAGATAGCCATGTAGATTCATTTGAGACACGTTGGAATCTCATTCACGTTCATGAAAAGGGTGAGCAGCATCAAGTTCATGTCTTAGTGATACAACAGACATCCCTGGCAGTGTCTGTGACCAAATGAAGTTTTCTGTACCCCAGAAGCAGCAGTAAAGTATTAGCCGGGGATCGAACCCAAAGCCTGGCGACGGCTGTCAAGCCAAAGAAAGGCAGTTCAAGCCCACCCAAGGACAGGCTCGCCTTAGTGCCTTGCTAGCTATTTGTTTAGAACATTATAGAGTGTCTGCATTAAGTGTTGACCATTTAGAAAGAACTTTAAGCTGGCGTAGAGTCTGCTGCACCGGAATGGAACCTCTCCAGAGACTGAGCAGGTGCAGGATGTCCTAACTGTTCAGAGATCTTGTCTTGGTCTTGTCTTCCATGGAATTGTAGGGTGCCAAAAGCAAGCTCACATGCATTGGCCGGGAATCGAACCCAGGTCAACTGCTTGGAAGGCAGCTATGCTCACCACTATACCACCAACGCTACATGCTGAAACTCACCTAGCATGTACCATTGCAATATACCCAAGAGAAAAATGAGCTTGCTTATTTGCCTACTTTGCTAGATGTAAGCAGTGGGACACATGGTGATACTGCTTACAGACTTCAATTCAAGACTTCAGAAAGATCATGTGCCCCCCTGGATGATGCTGGTGCAACACACACAGCAAAGGACAGCAATTTGAAGTCTGGAAGATTCCAGGGCAAGGGTGGGAAGGATGAAAAGCTAGGTGGCCATGCAACCATTCATGCTAACCCAAAGCTTACTTGTGCCCTACAACACATTGGCTTAAGACTTGACCAAATCCAATGCTCCAATATGGGGAAGCTTCTCTGTTTGCTGTTTTTTTTTTTTTTTTTTTTTTTTTAAGTGCGGTGTCACAGTTCACCCATCTCTTCAACTACAAGAACGGCCCAGGAGTAGTCTTAGCTACCCTAATATGTACGTTACAGCAGGGCCCTTATTACACTTTCTCTTACAGGGCAATGGAAACCGTTTTGCCCATGCGATAAAGCAAGGTGCAAAAATGAATTCATGCCTAGCAGAGGATGGTTTCGATCCATCGACCTCTGGGTTATGGGCCCAGCACGCTTCCGCTGCGCCACTCTGCTTCTGTTTGTATTCAACCTTCAAGTTTAAGAAGGGTACATTAGTTGAAATAGTTACACTACTATCTATGTTACAGCAAGGCCCTAATGACACTTTCTCTTAAGGGGCTATGGCCGACAATTGGCCCATATGGTAAGCAAGGTATAAAAACCAACGTACACCTAGCAGAGGATGGTTTCGATCCATCGACCTCTGGGTTATGGGCCCAGCACGCTTCCGCTGCGCCACTCTGCTGCCATACAGTGAATGCTTCATTGTGGGAAAAAGTGGCGTTAAACTTCTTGGAGCAGACTTACTTCCTCACTCCACAAGACACACATACATCCCCATAAAATCATTTAGCAACAACTGCAAGCACAGTCTCTGTGGCGCAATCGGTTAGCGCGTTCGGCTGTTAACCGAAAGGTTGGTGGTTCAAGCCCACCCAGGGACGGCCTTTCCTTTTGTGTTCAACAGTTGTCCGAAGAGAACCCCAGATAGCCATGTAGATTCATTTGAGACACGTTGGAATCTCATTCACGTTCATGAAAAGGGTGAGCAGCATCAAGTTCATGTCTTAGTGATACAACAGACATCCCTGGCAGTGTCTGTGACCAAATGAAGTTTTCTGTACCCCAGAAGCAGCAGTAAAGTATTAGCCGGGGATCGAACCCAAAGCCTGGCGACGGCTGTCAAGCCAAAGAAAGGCAGTTCAAGCCCACCCAAGGACAGGCTCGCCTTAGTGCCTTGCTAGCTATTTGTTTAGAACATTATAGAGTGTCTGCATTAAGTGTTGACCATTTAGAAAGAACTTTAAGCTGGCGTAGAGTCTGCTGCACCGGAATGGAACCTCTCCAGAGACTGAGCAGGTGCAGGATGTCCTAACTGTTCAGAGATCTTGTCTTGGTCTTGTCTTCCATGGAATTGTAGGGTGCCAAAAGTAGTGTTGGGCGAACATCTAGATGTTCGGGTTCGGGCCGAACAGGCCGAACATGGCCGCGATGTTCGGGTGTTCGACCCGAACTCTGAACATAATGGAAGTCAATGGGGACCCGAACTTTTGTGGTTTGTAAAGCCTCCTTACATGCTACATACCCCAAATTTACAGGGTATGTGCACCTTGGGAGTGGGTACAAGAGGAAAAAAAAAATTAGCAAAAAGAGCTTATAGTTTTTGAGAAAATCGATTTTAAAGTTTCAAAGGGAAAACTGTCTTTTAAATGCGGGAAATGTCTGTTTTCTTTGCACAGGTAACATGTTTTTTGTCGGCATGCAGTCATAAATGTAATACATATAAGAGGTTCCAGGAAAAGGGACCGGTAACGCTAACCCAGCAGCAGCACACGTGATGGAACAGGAGGAGGCGCAGGAGGAGAAGGCCACGCTTTGTGAGACACAACAACCCCGGCCTTGCATGAGGGCAAGAAGCGTGCGGATAGCATGCTTTGTACCGCCATGCAGTCATAAATGTAATAAAGATAAGAGGTTCCATAAACAGGGACCGGCAACGCTAACCCAGCAGCAGCAGCAGCAGACGTGATGGAACAGGAGCAGGCGCAGGAGGAGAAGGCCACGCTTTGTGAGACACAACAACCCAGGCCTTGCATGAGGGCAAGAAGCGTGCGGATAGCATGCTTTGTACCGCCATGCAGTCATAAATGTAATAAAGATAAGAGGTTCCATAAACAGGGAGCGGCAACGCTAACCCAGCAGCAGCAGCAGCACCAGACGTGATGGAACAGGAGCAGGCGCAGGAGGAGAAGGCCAAGCTTTTTGAGACACAACAACACAGGCCTTGCATGAGGACAAAAAGCGTGCGGATATAGCAATGCTTTTTGCCGCCATGCAGTCATAAGTGTAATACAGATGAGAGGTTCAATAAACAGGGACCGGAAACGCTAAACCATCCCATCATGGTTTAAACCATCCCATCAACCATCGCTAAACCATCCCATCAACCACTGACATCATGCCCTTGAAGCTGTTTGTCTCCACCAATCGATATGGCAGCATTTCGCAGGCCAGAAGCTTGGCTATGCTGGCTGTTACTGCCACGGCCCGGGGGTCATTTGCTGGCAATTTCCTCTTGCGCTCAAACATCTCCGACACAGACAACTGAACCGTAGCGCTGCACACGGAAGGGCTGTTGGTTGTTGTGTTTGAAAGAGAATCTGTACTCTGAAATTCTTACAATAAAAAGCATACCATTCTATTCATTATGTGCTCCTGGTCCCCTCTGTGCTGTTTCTGCCATTCTCTGCTGCAAACCTGGCTTGTAATTGCCAGTTTTAGGCAGTGTTTACAAACAAACTAACCAGCTTCTAATAGGCTCATCTAAGCAGAGTGTGTTAGTCACACAGAGCCTGCAGGGGGTGTGTACAGCTTCTAGCTAATCACAAGCAGCCCTGCACATTCCAGTCTGACTGCCTCAGCCTGACTGTGCCGACTATAGAGAGAAGATTAGATCATATAACAGAGATAACACAGCTACTGTGCAATTAGGAAAAGCTGCAGTAAGCCAGACCACATTAGAAAAGGCATAGGAACTTATAGCATAGAAGAAATAAAGATAAACAATTTGTTACAGAGTCTCTTGAAGAACACTGGGAGACCTCAAGAGCACTACTCCGGAAAGTGACAGTGTCAGCGTCGTCTGATGTTTGTGAATGTTGTGAACCACGCAATGGCTGGGCTACTGCTGCTGCTGAGGCGGGTCTGGTGGTAAGTCTGGTGAACCCAAGGGAGGCAGTGTTGCTGGTACCCTGTCCTGCCGCGTTTGCCCACAGAGTGGGATGTTTGGATAGCATGTGGCGGCTCATGCTGGTGGTGGAGAGGTTGTTAATACTTTTCCCCCTGCTCAGGCGGGTCTTGCACACCTTGCAAATCGCCATGGTAACATCCTCAGTGCAGTCTTCAAAGAAAGCCCAGACTTTGGAGCACCTGCCTCCTTGCTGGCGATTTCTGTTTGCTCCTCTTTTGCCTCTCACTTGAACTTCCACGCTTGTGGTGCCTGAAATTGCGCGCCGCCTACCTTGTGGCACAAGGCGAGCTCGTGCAGCAGTGGGTTCTTCAACAGACTCATCTGTGCTGCTGCTACGACGGCGATGTTCTCGTTCACAAACAAAATCTGGGTCTCTGTCCACATTGTCCATACCCTCCTCTTCCATCTCCTCAAACTCGTCATATGTCATTGTGGGCCGCCGCCGTGGAGTAGAGCTCCCCACAACAACCTCTGCGCAGCACACTCCAACGTCGTCTTCCAGATCTTGTCGGCCGACCTCCTGCAATTGCAACCCCTCCTGCCCAAATTGCTCTGGGATTTGGGTTTCCGAGTCCTCTTCGGACTCGCCTTGTATTTCAGTGCGCGGTGCATTTCCCACAGTTAACGGTTGTGAATCCAGGCACAACATTTCTGGCTGTTCCTCCATTGACCTTTGAAAGGTGGAAGTTTGTTGGGCTGGGAATAGCTCCTGCGAATACCCCATTGTGTCCTGAGGTAATTCATCGGACTGGTTATCTGGCAGTTGTGTGCGTGGTGTCGCTGCCGGTTGTGTCAGCTTTGTGCCCACTGGCTCCTTGTAACTGGCTGAGGACTCGGACCTCGTGCGTGATGTGCTGGTGCTGCTTAACCCACTGCTGGACGCTTGAGAGGTCATCCAAGTAATTATCTGGTCCTGTTCTTTTGGATTTGTGAGGGTTGTTGTCCTGGACAACATGGGCGGTATTGAGTGGGTTTTCTTGGGTGCTCCCCTGTGGCCTGTACGTGAACCGTCAGGGGAAACACCTCTTCCCTTGCCCCTCCCTCTTTCACCGGATTTCTTCCTCATTTCACTTATCCTTACAGTACACGCTGACTGGCAGCAGTACAGTGGCAGTACAGAAATGCTATACAGTACCACTATTCCCAGCAGCGACACAGAGCACAATGCTATACAGTGACGGGTGAGCGGTGTACCACTATTCCCAGCAGCGACACAGAGCACAATGCTATACAGTGGCGGGTGAGCGGTGTACCACTATTCCCAGCAGACACAGAACAGTACACAGAATGCTATATAGTGTGGCTGAACGAGCGGTGTACCACTATTCCCAGCAGACACAGAACAGTACACAGAATGCTATATAGTGTGGCTGAACGAGCGGTGTACTACTGTTCCCAGCAGACACAGAACAGTACACAGAATGCTATATAGTGTGGCTGAACGAGCGGTGTACTACTGTTCCCAGCAGACACAGAACAGTACAGAGAATGCTATATAGTGTGGCTGAACGAGCGGTGTACTACTGTTCCCAGCAGACACAGAACAGTACACAGAATGCTATATAGTGTGGCTGAACGAGCGGTGTACCACTATTCCCAGCAGACACAGAACAGTACACAGAATGCTATATAGTGTGGCTGAACGAGCGGTGTACTACTGTTCCCAGCAGACACAGAACAGTACAGAGAATGCTATATAGTGTGGCTGAACGAGCGGTGTACTACTGTTCCCAGCAGACACAGAACAGTACACAGAATGCTATATAGTGTGGCTGAACGAGCGGTGTACCACTATTCCCAGCAGACACAGAACAGTACACAGAATGCTATATAGTGTGGCTGAACGAGCGGTGTACCACTATTCCCAGCAGACACAGAACAGTACACAGAATGCTATATAGTGTGGCTGAACGAGCGGTGTACTACTGTTCCCAGCAGACACAGAACAGTACACAGAATGCTATATAGTGTGGCTGAACGAGCGGTGTACTACTGTTCCCAGCAGACACAGAACAGTACAGAGAATGCTATATAGTGTGGCTGAACGAGCGGTGTACTACTGTTCCCAGTAGACACAGAACAGTACACAGAATGCTATATAGTGTGGCTGAACGAGCGGTGTACTACTGTTCCCAGCAGACACAGAACAGTACACAGAATGCTATATAGTGTGGCTGAACGAGCGGTGTACTACTGTTCCCAGCAGACACAGAACAGTACACAGAATGCTATATAGTGTGGCTGAACGAGCGGTGTACTACTGTTCCCAGCAGACACAGAAC
>NC_090649.1:8423283-8428283 GCF_040937935.1 Hyperolius riggenbachi | reverse complement strand
CTTACAGGGCAATGGAAACCGTTTTGCCCATGCGATAAAGCAAGGTGCAAAAATGAATTCATGCCTAGCAGAGGATGGTTTCGATCCATCGACCTCTGGGTTATGGGCCCAGCACGCTTCCGCTGCGCCACTCTGCTTCTGTTTGTATTCAACCTTCAAGTTTAAGAAGGGTACATTAGTTGAAATAGTTACACTACTATCTATGTTACAGCAAGGCCCTAATGACACTTTCTCTTAAGGGGCTATGGCCGACAATTGGCCCATATGGTAAGCAAGGTATAAAAACCAACGTACACCTAGCAGAGGATGGTTTCGATCCATCGACCTCTGGGTTATGGGCCCAGCACGCTTCCGCTGCGCCACTCTGCTGCCATACAGTGAATGCTTCATTGTGGGAAAAAGTGGCGTTAAACTTCTTGGAGCAGACTTACTTCCTCACTCCACAAGACACACATACATCCCCATAAAATCATTTAGCAGCAACTGCAAGCACAGTCTCTGTGGCGCAATCGGTTAGCGCGTTCGGCTGTTAACCGAAAGGTTGGTGGTTCAAGCCCACCCAGGGACGGCCTTTCCTTTTGTGTTCAACAGTTGTCCGAAGAGAACCCCAGATAGCCATGTAGATTCATTTGAGACACGTTGGAATCTCATTCACGTTCATGAAAAGGGTGAGCAGCATCAAGTTCATGTCTTAGTGATACAACAGACATCCCTGGCAGTGTCTGTGACCAAATGAAGTTTTCTGTACCCCAGAAGCAGCAGTAAAGTATTAGCCGGGGATCGAACCCAAAGCCTGGCGACGGCTGTCAAGCCAAAGAAAGGCAGTTCAAGCCCACCCAAGGACAGGCTCGCCTTAGTGCCTTGCTAGCTATTTGTTTAGAACATTATAGAGTGTCTGCATTAAGTGTTGACCATTTAGAAAGAACTTTAAGCTGGCATAGAGTCTGCTGCACCGGAATGGAACCTCTCCAGAGACTGAGCAGGTGCAGGATGTCCTAACTGTTCAGAGATCTTGTCTTGGTCTTGTCTTCCATGGAATTGTAGGGTGCCAAAAGCAAGCTCACATGCGTTGGCCGGGAATCGAACCCGGGTCAACTGCTTGGAAGGCAGCTATGCTCACCACTATACCACCAACGCTACATGCTGAAACTCGCCTAGCATGTACCATTGCAATATACCCAAGAGAAAAATGAGCTTGCTTATTTGCCTACTTTGCTAGATGTAAGCAGTGGGACACATGGTGATACTGCTTACAGACTTCAATTCAAGACTTCAGAAAGATCATGTGCCCCCCTGGATGATGCTGGTGCAACACACACAGCAAAGGACAGCAATTTGAAGTCTGGAAGATTCCAGGGCAAGGGTGGGAAGGATGAAAAGCTAGGTGGCCATGCAACCATTCCTGCTAACCCAAAGCTTACTTGTGCCCTACAACACATTGGCTTAAGACTTGACCAAATCCAATGCTCCAATATGGGGAAGCTTCTCTGTTTGCTGTTTTTTTTTTTTTTTTTTTTAAGTGCGGTGTCACAGTTCACCCATCTCTTCAACTACAAGAACGGCCCAGGAGTAGTCTTAGCTACCCTAATATGTACGTTACAGCAGGGCCCTTATTACACTTTCTCTTACAGGGCAATGGAAACCGTTTTGCCCATGCGATAAAGCAAGGTGCAAAAATGAATTCATGCCTAGCAGAGGATGGTTTCGATCCATCGACCTCTGGGTTATGGGCCCAGCACGCTTCCGCTGCGCCACTCTGCTTCTGTTTGTATTCAACCTTCAAGTTTAAGAAGGGTACATTAGTTGAAATAGTTACACTACTATCTATGTTACAGCAAGGCCCTAATGACACTTTCTCTTAAGGGGCTATGGCCGACAATTGGCCCATATGGTAAGCAAGGTATAAAAACCAACGTACACCTAGCAGAGGATGGTTTCGATCCATCGACCTCTGGGTTATGGGCCCAGCACGCTTCCGCTGCGCCACTCTGCTGCCATACAGTGAATGCTTCATTGTGGGAAAAAGTGGCGTTAAACTTCTTGGAGCAGACTTACTTCCTCACTCCACAAGACACACATACATCCCCATAAAATCATTTAGCAACAACTGCAGGCACAGTCTCTGTGGCGCAATCGGTTAGCGCGTTCGGCTGTTAACCGAAAGGTTGGTGGTTCAAGCCCACCCAGGGACGGCCTTTCCTTTTGTGTTCAACAGTTGTCCGAAGAGAACCCCAGATAGCCATGTAGATTAATTTGAGACACGTTGGAATCTCATTCACGTTCATGAAAAGGGTGAGCAGCATCAAGTTCATGTCTTAGTGATACAACAGACATCCCTGGCAGTGTCTGTGACCAAATGAAGTTTTCTGTACCCCAGAAGCAGCAGTAAAGTATTAGCCGGGGATCGAACCCAAAGCCTGGCGACGGCTGTCAAGCCAAAGAAAGGCAGTTCAAGCCCACCCAAGGACAGGCTCGCCTTAGTGCCTTGCTAGCTATTTGTTTAGAACATTATAGAGTGTCTGCATTAAGTGTTGACCATTTAGAAAGAACTTTAAGCTGGCGTAGAGTCTGCTGCACCGGAATGGAACCTCTCCAGAGACTGAGCAGGTGCAGGATGTCCTAACTGTTCAGAGATCTTGTCTTGGTCTTGTCTTCCATGGAATTGTAGGGTGCCAAAAGCAAGCTCACATGCGTTGGCCGGGAATCGAACCCGGGTCAACTGCTTGGAAGGCAGCTATGCTCACCACTATACCACCAACGCTACATGCTGAAACTCGCCTAGCATGTACCATTGCAATACACCCAAGAGAAAAATGAGCTTGCTTATTTGCCTACTTTGCTAGATGTAAGCAGTGGGACACATGGTGATACTGCTTACAGACTTCAATTCAAGACTTCAGAAAGATCATGTGCCCCCCTGGATGATGCTGGTGCAACACACACAGCAAAGGACAGCAATTTGAAGTCTGGAAGATTCCAGGGCAAGGGTGGGAAGGATGAAAAGCTAGGTGGCCATGCAACCATTCCTGCTAACCCAAAGCTTACTTGTGCCCTACAACACATTGGCTTAAGACTTGACCAAATCCAATGCTCCAATATGGGGAAGCTTCTCTGTTTGCTGTTTTTTTTTTTTGTTTTTTTTTTTTTTAAGTGCGGTGTCACAGTTCACCCATCTCTTCAACTACAAGAACGGCCCAGGAGTAGTCTTAGCTACCCTAATATGTACGTTACAGCAGGGCCCTTATTACACTTTCTCTTACAGGGCAATGGAAACCGTTTTGCCCATGCGATAAAGCAAGGTGCAAAAATGAATTCATGCCTAGCAGAGGATGGTTTCGATCCATCGACCTCTGGGTTATGGGCCCAGCACGCTTCCGCTGCGCCACTCTGCTTCTGTTTGTATTCAACCTTCAAGTTTAAGAAGGGTACATTAGTTGAAATAGTTACACTACTATCTATGTTACAGCAAGGCCCTAATGACACTTTCTCTTAAGGGGCTATGGCCGACAATTGGCCCATATGGTAAGCAAGGTATAAAAACCAACGTACACCTAGCAGAGGATGGTTTCGATCCATCGACCTCTGGGTTATGGGCCCAGCACGCTTCCGCTGCGCCACTCTGCTGCCATACAGTGAATGCTTCATTGTGGGAAAAAGTGGCGTTAAACTTCTTGGAGCAGACTTACTTCCTCACTCCACAAGACACACATACATCCCCATAAAATCATTTAGCAACAACTGCAGGCACAGTCTCTGTGGCGCAATCGGTTAGTGCGTTCGGCTGTTAACCGAAAGGTTGGTGGTTCAAGCCCACCCAGGGACGGCCTTTCCTTTTGTGTTCAACAGTTGTCCGAAGAGAACCCCAGATAGCCATGTAGATTCATTTGAGACACGTTGGAATCTCATTCACGTTCATGAAAAGGGTGAGCAGCATCAAGTTCATGTCTTAGTGATACAACAGACATCCCTGGCAGTGTCTGTGACCAAATGAAGTTTTCTGTACCCCAGAAGCAGCAGTAAAGTATTAGCCGGGGATCGAACCCAAAGCCTGGCGACGGCTGTCAAGCCAAAGAAAGGCAGTTCAAGCCCACCCAAGGACAGGCTCGCCTTAGTGCCTTGCTAGCTATTTGTTTAGAACATTATAGAGTGTCTGCATTAAGTGTTGACCATTTAGAAAGAACTTTAAGCTGGCGTAGAGTCTGCTGCACCGGAATGGAACCTCTCCAGAGACTGAGCAGGTGCAGGATGTCCTAACTGTTCAGAGATCTTGTCTTGGTCTTGTCTTCCATGGAATTGTAGGGTGCCAAAAGCAAGCTCACATGCGTTGGCCGGGAATCGAACCCGGGTCAACTGCTTGGAAGGCAGCTATGCTCACCACTATACCACCAACGCTACATGCTGAAACTCGCCTAGCATGTACCATTGCAATATACCCAAGAGAAAAATGAGCTTGCTTATTTGCCTACTTTGCTAGATGTAAGCAGTGGGACACATGGTGATACTGCTTACAGACTTCAATTCAAGACTTCAGAAAGATCATGTGCCCCCCTGGATGATGCTGGTGCAACACACACAGCAAAGGACAGCAATTTGAAGTCTGGAAGATTCCAGGGCAAGGGTGGGAAGGATGAAAAGCTAGGTGGCCATGCAACCATTCCTGCTAACCCAAAGCTTACTTGTGCCCTACAACACATTGGCTTAAGACTTGACCAAATCCAATGCTCCAATATGGGGAAGCTTCTCTGTTTGCTGTTTTTTTTTTTTTTTGTTTTTTTTTTTAAGTGCGGTGTCACAGTTCACCCATCTCTTCAACTACAAGAACGGCCCAGGAGTAGTCTTAGCTACCCTAATATGTACGTTACAGCAGGGCCCTTATTACACTTTCTCTTACAGGGCAATGGAAACCGTTTTGCCCATGCGATAAAGCAAGGTGCAAAAATGAATTCATGCCTAGCAGAGGATGGTTTCGATCCATCGACCTCTGGGTTATGGGCCCAGCA